>NW_024721858.1:0-65000 GCF_018991925.1 Homarus americanus | reverse complement strand
GGAGGAGGAAGAAGAGGAGGAGGAAGAAGAGGAAGAGGAAGAGGAGCAAGAAGAAGAAGAGGAGGAGCAAGAAGAAGAGGAGAAGGAAGAGGAAGAAGAGGAGGAGAAGGAAGAGGGAAGAAGAGGAGGAGGAGGAGCAAGAAGAAGAGGAGGATGAGGAGGAGAAGGAAGAGGAAGAAGAGGAGGAGGGGAAGAGGAAGAAGAGGAGGAGAAGGAAGAGGAGGAGCAAGAAGAAGAGGAGGAGCAAGAAGAGGGAGGAGGAGAAGGAAGAGGAAGAAGAGGAGGAGAAGGAAGAGGAAGAAGAGGAGGAGGAGAAGGAAGAGGAAGAAGAGGAGGAGGAGGAGGAAGAGGTGACGGCGGCTGCAGTGTGGTGGTGAAAGACCAAATGTAGAAAGCGACAGGAAAGAGCTATGACACACACACACACACACACACACACACACACACACACACACACACACACACATACATACATATATTGAGGCTTGTGAATCGTAGGGGGTTATTGGAAATGGGCGTACAGTAGTTCCGTGGGCGTAGGTGGAGGCATAGTAGGTGTAGATGGGTGGTATTGTGGGTGATAGGGAATGGGCGTGCGGGTGTAATGGGAGAATCGTGGGTGTGAGTGTGGGTAGTGTGGGCGTGGGTTGGTAGGCGATTTTTTTTTGTAAGTGGAGGAAATTACAATAATTTTTCCTCCATCTCCCTCCACTTCCTCCTTCATCTACTCTTCCTCTACCTCTAAATCATTCTCCTCTACCTCCACCTCCTCCTCCTCCTCCACCAACTTTCTCCCACACAGTCGCGCCCTCCCTCACTCCCCTGACTTCTTTCACGTCTCACTGTCTTCACTACCGTGCTTTGTCTTCATATGATTTCTTTCACTTCTATCATGCCTTCCTTCACCCTTCAATCCTGCCTTCCTTCACTCTTCAATCCTGCCTTCCTTCACTCTTCAATCCTGCCTTCCTTCACTCTTCAATCCTGCCTTCCTTCACTCTTCAATCCTGCCTTCCTTCACTCTTCAATCCTGCCTTCCTTCCCTCCCCATACCTCCCTCCTCCTCTCTTCCTTCCCATACTTCCCTCCCTCCCTCCTTCTTTACTTTCCTCCCCACACCCCCTTCTTTCCCTCTCCTGTCCCAGGCTACCTTCCATCTCCTAACATTTCTCCCATCTCCTGCCTGACTGTTTCATTCTTCCCTCCTCTCCCCTTACACGACAATTTACACGATCCAACAAACCAGCTCTCCATCCTTGGTCACTTGATATTTACTGCACCATCCTCTCCCCTCCCCCTTTCTCTCCTCACCGCCAACCCATTTCCTCCCATAACCATCACTATCTAGGCCTCACCCAGCAGCGTCGCCTACAGGGAGAGAGAGAGAGAGAGAGGGAGGGAGAGGCTAAGGGTGTTCTCAGAAAGTAAAGATGACACTCACCTCTACCACATGGACGCCACATACGCCGAGGGTGTGGTGAATCATATGTGTTGTCATCTCCTCTTACTACATCCTCTCTTCCTCCTCTTTTCTTCTTCTTCCCATTCTATTCCTCCACTTCCACGACCTCCTCCACACCCTTTTCCTTCTTCTACTCCTTATTCTACTCCTTCACCTCCTCGTGTGTGTGTGTGTGTGTAACGTGACAATAAATAAGAAAAAGTATAAACATGACCTTTGGAGAGTGGGTGGTGGGCGGCGATGAGTGGTGGTTTGAGGGCGGTGGGTGGTGTGATTCTGATAGTAGTGTGGGTGGGTGGGTAGGTGGCGATGGGTGTTGTGATGGTAGTGTGTGTGTGTGTGTGGTCGGCAGTAGTAGTGGTGGTGGTGGTAGAACAACCTAACCTAACCACACCACCTGACATACGCAAACCTCGCCAGCTGCCGTCTCATTGTCACCGCCAAGATAATCTGTCCCAGTTATCACCACCTTTTATCCCAGAATAACCAGCTGTTGTCCTAGTATTACCAGCTGTCTTTGCACCATTCAGCCACCATCTCTGAGGTCTTACTTATCGTGGGCAGGCGTGGGCGGGCGGGCGGCGGTCCAGAGGCTCGAGTGCGTCATTGCCTATCAACACATTTGTTGGCACACATGCAAGGTGGGGGGGGGGTGGGTGGAGGGGTGGAGGGGTGGTGGTGGTGGTGTGGGTGGAGGGGGGGGTGGTGGTGGTGGTGATGTGGGTGGGAGGGGGGGGTGGGTGGTGGTGGGATGTGGGGTGGAGGAGAGGAGGATGTTGGTGGTAGGAGAGTGTGATAGTAGGTGAAGAGGTGTAACGGGGTGGGGAAGGAAGTAAGGATGGGGTGTGTAGGGAGGATGAAGGAGGGGAGAGAAGGAAGGTGTTAGAAAGGTGGGGGAGGGAAGGGAAGGAAGGAAGGAGTGGGAAGATGTCAACGGTGGTTTTACATTGTTTTATCACAGTAAAATTTTGTTAATGTTATCTAAGGTGGGTGAGGGAAGGGTGTGGAGGTGAGGGAGGGAGGGGTGAGGGGAGGTGTGGAGGGGTGGAGGGGAGGTGTGGGAGGGGGTGAGGGAAGGTGTGGAGGGGTGAGGAGGGTGTGGAGGGGTGGGAGGTGTGGAGGGTGGGAGAAGTGGTGAGGCAGAGGGGAGGTGGGAGGGGTGAGGGGAGGGGTGGGAGGGGTGAGGGGAGGGTGGAGGGGTGAGGAAGGTGTGGGGAGGGGTGAGGGGAGGGTGTGGGAGGGGTGAGGGAAGGTGTGGAGGAGTGAGCGGAGGTGTGGAGGGGTGAGGGAAGACTCTTGAGAGGATAGAGAAGCTGTGGAGGGGCGAGAGGAGAGAGAGAGGGGGGTGAGATGAAAGTGTGGAGGGGTGATGGAGAAGAGAGAGGTAAGGAGGTAAGGAGGTGGGGGGGGGGTGAAGTCCTTGGTTTTATAAAGTAAACTGTAATTGTCGTGGAGGAGGAGGAGGGGGGGGAGAGTGAGACTTGTCATACCCGTCCTCAAGGCTATGTGTCTGTCTGTCTGTGTGTTTATGTCTATCTATCTTTCGTGTCTTTGTCTATGTCTGTTGTATTGTGTTAATGTATATAGATCATTGTTTCAACTATTACATAACCCGTTATTAATATCTCTCTCTCTCTCTCTTTTAATTACAGGTGGTGACCATGGCACTATAAGCCTCCTCCCCCTCAGGTCGACCCAACCCCGGACCAGGTAAGATGTGGTGATATTAATAACATCCAAAACATTACATTAACTTGAACATAAACATCATGGAGGTGTGTTTGGTGATAAAGAGCAGGATGTTAAATGTCTTCGTGTGTTTATGGTAACTTATTAAATGTTGTTGGTAATAGATGGGAAGTGATGTTTTGGATGGTGTCGCAGTTATAATGGGTGTTTATGGTGTTATAATGGTTGTTTATGGTGTTATGATGGGTGTTTATGGTGTTATAATGGGTGTTTATGGTGTTATGATGGGTGTTTATGGTGTTATGATGGGTGTTTATGGTGTTATAATGGTTGTTTATGGTGTTATGATGGGTGTTTATGGTGTTATAATGGGTGTTTATGGTGTTATGATGGGTGTTTATGGTGTTATGATGGGTGTTTATGGTGTTATAATGGGCTTTGTGGTGTTATTTAACCATTAAGACTGGGTTTGAGGGGGATTGGATTAGTATGGCTTTGGTGTCCATTGGAAGAGTGGGGAAGAAGGAGAGGGAGTTGGGAGTGGCAGAGGAGGAGGAGGAGGAGGAAGAGGAGTAGGGAGTGGCAGAGGAGGAGGAAGAGTTGGGAGTGGGCAGGAGGAGGAAGAGTTGGGAGTGGTAGAGGAGGAAGAGGAGGAGGGAGGGTAGAGAGAGGAGGAAGAGGAGTAGGGTGGTAGAGGAGGTGGGAAGAGTTGGCAGAGGAGGAGGAAGAGTTGGGAGTGGTAGAGGAGGAGGAGGAGGAAGAGGGAGTAGGGGTGGCAGAGGAGGAGGAGAGTTGGGAGTGGTACAGGAGGAGGAAGGTGGTGGTAAGGAGGAGGGAGGAGGAAGAGGGTAGGGAGTGGCAGAGGAGGAGGAAGAGGAGTAGGGAGTGGTAGAGGAGGAGGAAGGTTAGGGAGAGGAGGAGGGAGGAGGAGAGTTGGGAGTGGTAGAGGAGGAGGAAGAAGAGTTGGGAGTGGCAGAGGAGGAGGAGGAAGAGTTGGGAGTGGTACAGGAGGAGGAAGAGTTGGGAGTGGTAGAGGAAGGGATACTGAGCCCTGGGACTGGCAAAGGAAGAGGGGGAGGAAGGGTTAAGGGCTTGGAGGGGGAGGAAGAGGAGGAGGAAGAGGTGGTGGTGGTGGTGGTTGTTGTTGTAATGGAATACGAAGAGGTACTGAACCTTTGCTTCACCCTTGGCTAAGAGGAGGAGGAAGAGGTGGAAGAGTTAGGAGTGGTACTGGTGGAGGAGGAGGTGCGGGTGGTTGGTGGAGTTAGGAGTGGTACTGGTGGAGGAGGAGGTGCGGGTGGTTGTACTGAAGGAGGGTCGAGGGAGGAAGGGTACTGCTGGACCCCCTCGCTGCACCCCATAGCTATAGCCACACCTCATTCCGGGCCGCCCAGAAGGTAGGGTCAGCCCGCCCCTTACGCGCTAACCTCAGAGGCTGTCCCTACACCCCTCTTAACCCTCCCTACACCCTCCATACACCCCATTTCCCTCCCTACACTCCACACACCAAATATTCTCATAAAACACCAATGGGTTAAGTTTCCCGCCCCCCATAAAAACGGTTTAGGTATTAGTTGTGGTGATTCATATTGTACACAGTCACTGGTACACAAGGGGTGGTAGTGTGGGTACTGTACACAAGGGGTGGTAGTGTGGGTACTGTACACAAGGGGTGGTAGTGTGGGTACTGTACACAAGGGGTGGTAGTGTGGGTACTGTACACAAGGGGTGGTAGTTTGGGTACTGTACACAAGGGGTGGTAGTGTGGGTACTGTACACAAGGGGTGGTAGTGTGGGTACTGTACACAAGGGGTGGTAGGGGTGGTAGTTTGGGTACTGTACACAAGGGGTGGTAGTGTGGGTACTGTACACAAGGGGTGGTAGTTTGGGTACTGTACACAAGGGGTGGTAGTTTGGGTACTGTACACAAGGGGTGGTAGTTTGGGTACTGTACACAAGGGGTGGTAGTGTGGGTACTGTACACAAGGGGTGGTAGTTTGGGTACTCATCCAGTTTCATCCGTGTGTGTGGTGACGCCGGCCTGGAACACAAAGACACGCCACCACCACACACCGTTGCTTGTTTGTTGTCTAGCGGCTGGTTAACCGGACAAAAGTAGCCACCACCACTACTACTATCATCACTACTAGCAGTACTATCACTACTACCATTAACATTATTACAATTACTACCACCACCACCATCACCATTACTGCTATTACTACCATCACCACGTCTGCCCTTACCACTACCACCCCTCACCTCGCCCCCTCCAGAAACCGTATATGAAAGTGGGGTATCCTTGTCCCATCTGCTTCCTCTGTGTGTACATTGGTCAGCGACAGTGTCTTCGTCCACACACACACACACACACACACACACACACAGCTGTTTAAGGGCGCCGTTACTCTTGTAGAATTCCAAGATTTAATGGGTGAATTATGTGGTGTTGAGTGTTACAGTGTAGTGGTAGCCGCTGGAGGGGTAAGGATGGAGGAGGAGGGAGGAGATGGTCAAGGGAGAGAGGGAGGGAGGGTGGGTGGGTGGGTGGGGGTGACGGTGTGGTAGGAGCTTGGCCAGGGCGGGGGTCAACCTCTGGCTGGGCCTTTCCTCCCAACTCAGCACCACCTCCTTGTGATATATTCTCCTCCACTACTCCTCCAGTAGTTGTCCTTCGGGATCTTTAACTCGGTGTAGTGTTAGAGATGTCAGGGGAGGGCGGTAGGAAGTCCCCGGGTTGTGAGGGAGAGGCCTAGGAGACGGGTTTGTTACTGCAGTGTCGGGGGCCGGCCACCAACGGCTGGAACTGTAGCTTGGATAGGGCGTCAGCCGGGACTGCCACCTCGTCCGCCACCACCTACTATTATATATCTCTCTCTCCCGCGCCGCCTCACCACACCACCCCGTACTGCAAACTGGAGTCGGGTGTAGGGATGGTTAGTGGATGTGGTTAGATGTAATAGAGAGAGAAGCACAGGTAAATGGTTGATAAAAATGATGAAAAGGGTGCGGATGGGCAGTGCTGGTACCGTACTCTCGCTCTCACCTCCCTGCCCTCCGCCTGGCACCACCCGCGGAGCTGTACGCCGCGATCACCACACCACCCGCCTCCCAACACCTAACTCCCTCCCTCCCTACCCTCCTTGTCTCCCCTCCATCTCCACCCTCCCCTTTCCCCTCCACCCCCTCCACCACCCCCTCCACCGTCCTTCCTCTTCCCCAACCACACTCGCTCAAGACCAAACTTACCACAAGCCCAACGGTGAGATGACACACATACTGTACACACACACACACACACACACACACACACACACACACACACACACACACACACACTCCCGGGGATAATATGTGCACTCAAACTCACACCTTTTATCTCCTTTCTCTTTGACATATATTGTTGTAGTGGCTATAGGGGGGGGATGTCTCGAGATACTGAGGGCTAGTAGTTGTAGTAATAGTAATAGTAGTAGTAATAGTAGTAGTAAGTGAATGCATGTAGCTAATTACGTTCTTATAATATTTGGAACGTAGTTTTTTTCCCGTTCTGCAAAAGTCAGAGTGTGAGTTTGTTTGGTCGTGCACACATCTCCAGTTACGAGAGAGAGAGAGAGAGAGAGAGAGAGAGAGAGAGAGAGAGAGAGAGAGAGAGATTCCAGTGAAGCGAACTTTTCAGAATTCTGGTTTGTCAAGTGATAGGTTATGTGGATTAGCAAGGAGGAAGAAGAAGAGGAAGAATAGGAGGAGGAGGAGGAAGAAGAGGTAAGAGGAGGAGGTAGGGTTGTGGATAGGGAAATTTGACGTCGTGGTGTTGTGGTATTGGAGAGAGAGAGAGAGAGAGAGAGAGAGAGAGAGCTTTCATTGTAGTCGGACACTATCCCAATGTTATTTTTATCAGTATTATGTCTTTTGTCCTCTTGATTTCGACGACTTAATCTCCTGAGTACGACTTAACCCCTTGAATACGACGACTTGACCCTTGAGTACGATAACTTGACCCTTGAGTACTGTGCATTTACGGGGAAAAGTCATTGTCTACAAAGGGTTAAGATATCGTACTCAAGAGTTAAGTCATCGTACTCAAGGGGTAGTTACCTTACTCTGGAGATTAAGCCATCGGACTCGAGAGGTTAAGTACAGTCCCGTTAGCCATTACATAACAGAACACTGGTTGGCATCGTCACTCACGCCTCAGTCTCGGCTGCCAGGTGGAAATTACAGGTAATATATCTAAATGTAAAGCCATTTATTTATACTCGTCAGGTTAGCCAATCAAAAGACAGTTTTTATATCGCCAAGTAAACTGATTGGACGTCAGATAGTGATTTAAGATCGCTGGCGAATTACGAAAGTGCTCTAACCCCTAACCCCCCCCCCCCATCCCCCTCACTCCCCCTCCCCCCATGACGAATTGGCGAGAGCGTTACAGGTCACGGATTGGCGATTGTCTTAGTTCCCGAGTTGGCGAATTGGCGATCGTATACCTAACTACCTTCAAGTTTGTTATGGCGATAGTGTTGACGTATGTGGGAGGGGCGAAGTGGGGTGAGGCTGGGCTGGGGAGGAATGATGCTGGGGTGGAGTGAGACTGGTGGGGGTAAGGCTGTGCTGGGGTGAGGTGAGGCTGTGCTGGGGAGGTGTAAGGCTCTACTAGGGGTGAGGCTGGGCTGGGATGGGGTGGAGTGGTGTTGAGATGCGGTGATGCTATGCTGGGGAAGAGTGGTGAGGCTGGGCTGAGGTGCGGTTACGGCGTACGGTAATGGAGTGACGGGAGGCGATGCTTGGCTAAGTGGTCTCGTTCCCACGCACAGATTGTTACAAGTCTTCCACAGTCACCCCTCCTCCTACCTCCTCTCCCTCCTCTTCCTCCGTCCTCCCCCTCCTCCTCCTCCTCTCCCTCCTCCTCCCTCCTCTTCCTCCGTCCTCCCCCTCCTCCTCCACTCCTTTTTATTCTCCTCTTGCTTCCTGTCCTATCATTTGTCTCCTCCTCCTCCTCTCTGATTCCCACGGCATCATTTGTGTCTCCTCCTCCTCCTCCTCCTTCTTCTCCTCTTCTTCCTCCTCCTCCTCTTGTTTCCCATCCCATCAATTGTCTCCTCCTCCTCCTCCTCCTCCGCGTCCTTGCTTCCCACGCCATTATTTATTATTTTTTATCTCTACCTCCTCCATTCTTATCATCTTTATATTCTTCGTAACTTAATCGAACCTAACCTAACCAAATCTAACCTAATTCCAACCAACCTTAACCTACCCTAACCAACTCTAACGTAAACCCAACCAAGCCTACCCTAACCTACGTTAACCTTACAGTAAACCCAACTCACCTAACCAACTGCACCGTCCCCTAACCAACCCCAACCTACCCTAACCTAACCTAACCAACTCCAACGTCAACCCAACTAGGCTTAATTTCACCAACAAGCCGTCATGTTTGAACAGATTTACCTGGGCTTTGTGGGATTTACCTGTGGAAATCAGTTGGCCAGTTTAGCGCGCAGTGTAATTAAAAGGAATTTGTAATTGAGTGGTTAAGCGCCGGGAGGGAGGAGTTGGAACAGTCACACGCATACACAAACAATATTCATTCAGTGTTTGGAAAAAAATGTGTCGAGGTGTGTGTGTGTGTGTGTGTGTGTGTGTGTGTGTGTGTGTGTGTGTGTGTGTGTGTGTGTGTGTGTGTGTGTGTGTGTTTGGTGTGTGTGTGTGTGTGTGTGTGTGTGTGTAATATAATCTATATCTAAGTTACTAAGGCTGTAATTTAAGTCCATAAAAACACACTATAACAAACTAAATTACTATAATGTATTCACTATAAACAACAGCAAATACATTACGGTGTAGTATACATGTAGCGTCGTGTCTATAGCGAAGGTGGACAATGTTACCAGAGCGGTGATGGTGTGCTGCGGCCTTGGTAACACCCTCACACCTGGTCCACTCACTGCTCACCCGCGCCCCCCAGCTATTGGTAACACTGACGCCACCTTACACCACCACCCTCCTCCTCTTCTTCTTCCTTCTCTTCCTCCTCCTGTTCTTCCTCCTCCTCCTCCTTTTATTCCTCCTGTTATTCCTCCTCCTCCTCCTTTCTTCCTTCTCTTCTTCCTCTTTATTGTGACTCATTTTCATTGGGCACATCATCATTATTATTATTATTATTATTTCAACTTAACATTTAACATTACCAACACCCGCCTTAAGACCATTGGTGTGAGGTCTTTACCGGATGACCAATAGAGAGGTCTTAACGTGGTCCTAACGAGGTCTTTTGAGATACAGAACTAATAGGCCTTCACCTCAAGGTCCCTCATCTCTAAGACTGGTGGTGGTGGGAGGGGTGGGTGGTGGTGGAGAGAGGTAGTTGGGGTGTGGTGAGGGAGGTGGTGGGGGTGGGTGGTGGTAGGAGAGTGGTGAGGGTGGGTGGTGGTGGAGGGAGAGGGTGTTGGTGGGTGGTGAAGAAGAGTGGTGGGGTGGGTGGTGGGAAGGAGGGAGGGGTGGAGGTGGAGGTGTTGTGGTGAGGGAGAGGTGAGGGTGGGTGGTGGAAGGAGAGTGGTGTTGGTGGGTGGTGGTGAAGGAGAGTGTGTTGGTGGGTGGTGGTGAAGGAGAGTGGTGTTGGTGGGTGGAAGGAGGAGTGGTGTTGGGGTGGTGGGAAGGAGAGTGGTGTTGGTGGGTAGGTGTGGGAGGTGGAATGGTGGTGAGGTGTTATCATTATCATCATCACCACCACCATCACCACACTCGTCATAACGCCTCGTTTAAGTAATGAGTCAGGAGGTATTTCTGAGGACATTACTTATTTACCGTTACTTACCACCACATCTGAGTTACTTACAGTTATGTCTAAGTAACACTCATACTTGTAGTGGCCTTGTGTTGTATTGTAAGTAACATGTAGATACCTTAGTAGTTTAAGTGTCTTGCCTACCTGGGTGTTTAAATAACGTCTCTCCCTGCTCTCCTCCCTCCCTGTCTCACCCCCATCTCCTCCTCTTTCCCCCACACACACACACACACGGGGAACAAACAAAAAAACCTAATCACAGCAACAAGAGGACATCAGAGGGGGTGTTGGGAAGGGCCTCACACACACACACACACACAGACAGAGGAAAGGTCTGGCTCTCCCCCCTCCCCCCACCGGCGCAGGTAAGCACCTTACCTGGTCTTCTAAGATATCATTCCTGGATCTGTTTGTCATTCTATGGAGTACACTGTCCCTCCTCCCACCATGAACACTGTACACCTTCCTTATACACAGACACAATGCACCTTCCTATGCCACACCATGAACAGTACACCTTCCTTATGCCACACCATGAACACTGTACACCTTCCCTCCCCCACCATGAACACTGTACACCTTCCCTACACACCATGAACACTGTACACCTTCCCTTATGCACCATGAACACTGTACACCTTCCTCTCCACCATGAACACTGTACACCTTCCCTATGCACACACCATGAACACTGTACACCTTCCCTCCCCCACCATGAACACTGTACACCTTCCCTTATGCCACACCATGAACACTGTACACTACTACTGTTACCATGTACAAAAAAAAAGAAAGAAAAAGCCATTTATTTCAAAGCACTTGGTCAGTATCGTGTCCTAACCTAACCCAACCCATAAAGTACCTGAGATATCGCCCAGACAACCAACAACCCAACCTAACCAACCCAACCTAACCACAACCTAACCACACCTAACCACACCACTAAGTACCCCCAATCGGCATCCAACACACAGGCTATACTTCTATATATATAACTTAAACCGTATATAGTTTCATCTCAATTCACTCTTAATCTTTGGATAATTAAGACACGTACCGTACCTGTACCTTACCGTATACCTGCAAAACCATACCTGTGTAGCCATACCGATACCTCCTACCTGGATACCTGTATACCTGCAAAGCCATACCTGTGTAGATACCTGTATACCTGTCTAGCCATACCTGTAAAGCCAATAGAAACATGTCAAGGTGTGAGTCAATTTCACCTCAACTTGGTGAAGATTAGTCGTGTGAGTTGAGTTGAACACTTGACGCTCTGGTGAAAGTTGACATGTACGGGGGAGTGTTGCAAGGGCCGCGTTGAATTAGCTGGAGGGAGGTGAGGTGGGGTGGGAGTTAGGAGTGCCGCTAGTTGGGAGTCAAAGTTAGCCTCAGCTATTCTATACTGCACTAACGTAACCTAACGTAACCCAACCCAGCAAAACTTAACCTACCCACACCAAACTTAATGTAACCTAACCTAACCTAGCCAAAAAAAAATTGTTACGGTGGCTCAGTGGTAAGAGTCACTTAAGCTTTGCCTGACGCCGAGGGGTTCGAATCCTGCTGGGTGCCATATGGTAGCGGTGCCTGATGCTACTGGCTTATGCAATTGACCCCAGATGAGTGAGAGGGTGGTGTGTGTTGGGGAGGAGTGAGTGGGGTGGTGTGTGGGGAGGAGTGAGTGGGGTGGTGTGTGGGGAGGTGGTGGGGTGGTGTGTTTGGGGAGGAGTGAGTGGGGTGGTGGTGTGTTGGGGAGGTGAGTGGGGTGGTGTGTGTGGGGAGGGGTGTGGGGTGGTGTGTGTGTGTTGGGGGAGGGTGGTGGGGTGGTGTGTGTGGGGAGTGGTGGGGTGGTGTGTGTGAGGTGGGTGGGGGGTGGTGTATGGGAGGAGGAGGCGCAGGTGGGGTGGGTGTGTTGGGGAGGGGAGAGAGAGATGGTGGGGGGTGAGTGGTGGGATGAGTGTGAGAATGGGACGAAAGAATGTGAGAGTGTGTGTAGTAGTGAAGATGAGTGGGATGGTGTGTGTGTGTGGAGAGAGAGAGAGAGGGAGGGGAGAATTGAGTGTGATGATGGGGTTGTAAGGGAGAGTGAGTGGGGTGCTGGAGGTCAGAGAATTGAGTGTAAGTGTGTGTGTGTGTGTACGTACAGGAGGACTGGAGTGGGCGCTCCCAGGGCCTCAGGTGTGTGTGGGTGGGTGTGCCTGGAGGAGGAGGAACCGGATTGGGAGAGGCAGGCTAGGCAGGTACCTCTAGTTACCCTCCCTCCCTCCCTCCTCCCTCCCTCCCTCCTCCTCCCTCCTCCCTCCCTCCCTCCCTCCCTCCCTCCCTCCTCCCTCTCTCCTCTCCCTCCCTCTCTCCCACAGGACACTGATCCTAAGCCACACCTGTTTGTCTGCTCCTCCTCCCTCTTCCTCCTCTTCATCCTCCAACTTTTCCTCCTCCTCCTCCTCCTCCATCCACACCCTAACAAGCTACTGTACTCAAGTGACAGAACCGTGGTAGTCAGAATCCCTCCACACACACACACACACACACACACACACACACACACACACACACACACACACACACACACACACACACACACACACACACACACACACACGAGCCCCCTCATCCTAACGCTTCGCCAACAAAAGGAACGTGTCTCATTTCAGGATGCGAATCGTGTGTTGATGTGTATATATTGAAGTGAGGACAAGTGAGGAGGAGGAGGAGGAGGAGGAGGAGGAGGAATTGGGTCAGGATGTTGTACTTGAGGCTCTTGAGAATGTTGCTGAATGAGGGAGAATGTTGGTGGTGGTGGTGGTGAGGTTTACGACTTCAGAATGAGGAAGAATGTTGGAGATATGAATGTATGTGTCATTGGAATCTTTTAAATGGAATAAGATGTGTAGTAGTGGACATTCCAGACACTACACCTCCCCACACCCACACCATCCCATCCCCACCCCACACCTCCCCATCACCCCACCCCACCCCACACCATGATCAAGTTTCCTACGTGACCTAATTTAGCATACTGTCGTTTCTCGCTTCCTGCACACCTGTAGCCCAGGTAGGTCAGGTGTGTGTTGGAAGATATGTGTGGATAGGTGGGTGTTTTCTGTTGGGTTGTGTGGATAGGTGGATGTTTTCTGTTGGGTTGTGTGGATAGGTGGATGTTTTCTGTTGGGTTGTGTGGATAGGTGGATGTTTTCTGTTGGGTTGTGTGGATAGGTGGATGTTTTCTGTTGGGTTGTGTGGATAGGTGGGTGTTTTCTGTTGGGTTGTGTGGATAGGGAAGGGTGTGTGTGTGATGGAGGGAGGGAGGGAGGGAAGGAAGGTGTGTGTGATGGAGGGAGTGTGTGTGTGATGGAGGGAGGGAGGGAGGAGAGTAAGACCAGGTGGATATGTCATCAACACCCTCCCTCCCTCCCTCCCTCCCTCCCTCCCTCCTCCTCCCTCACACACACACACACACACACACACTACACACACATGCATACACGTGTCCAGTGACTGCCCATTCTTGTCATCCCTCTCTGACCCCCACCCCTCCCTCCCCTCCTACCTCCCAGACAGACAGACAGAAAGAAAGAAAAAACAAGAGTCGTAGGGAATATAGAGAACATTAAAGACAAGATACAGACAGACGTGAGGAAGAAGAAAAACAGATGATAACCAGACATACAGACAGTGGACAGACATACAGACAGACAGACACCACTTAGGTTAATGACAATATGGCCTTTAAGTACACCTGTTAGGGGGGAGGAGAGATGAGACAGTGACGTTTGATGGACAGGAGGAGACAGGTGTGTGTGTGTGTGTTACCGGGACGGACAGACGGACGCACACACTCACGGGAGGGGGTAGGTGGGTAGGTTGGGGGCCGTGTCAGGGTAGCGGGTCCGTGACTAGAGGTAGGAGCTGCCTTCTTCATCCTCCTCCTTCACCACACCCCTTCTGTCTCCTCCTCTTGCTAATTAATCGTATTCTACCTCTTCTCCTCCTCCTCCTCCTCCTCCTCCTCCTCACCCCTCACCTAAAAGACAAGGAACCTCTTTTTTGGGTCGTAGGAAGAGGGGTTAAGAGTAGGAAGGGGGAGGTACATGTGCACCAAGGCGGACTCGGCAGTCTGATGCGTACATCCGTGTGTGTGTGTGTGTGTGTGTGTGTGTGTGTGTGTGTGTTGACCTTCTGATGTAATTGGTAGTGGTTGTAGTAGTGGTGGTAGATGGTGGTGGTGGTAGATGGTGGTGGTAGTAGTAGTAGTGGTAGGACACACACACACACACACACACACACACACACACACACACACACACACACACACACAAAGCTTGTTAACCTCTCAATTGTTGTGATGATGTCATGAGGTCCAGGGAGGGGTGAGAGGTTGTGTGTGTTAATGTGTCAAGAGGGAGGTGTGTACACGTTCCCCCCCTTAAATCCACCCCTCCCATTCCTCTCCCTTTAGTCATGCGCTCCTTAAGCCTCCCTCCCCTACTCCCTCTTCTCCCTCCCTTTTCTCCCCCCTTCCTCATCAACCTCTCTTTTCTTCCTCCTCTTCCTCTTTTACTTCCCCTTCCTCATTATCTCTCATTGTCTCCTTTCTTCCTTCTCATCTTTCCTTCTCCCTTCTCATCATCATCACCACTTCTCCCCACGTTCATTATCCGTATCCACTCTTCGTATTACCTTATTCTCCTTCTCCTCCTCTACTACTACGTGACCCCCCCTTAGCTCCTGGGTGACTAGGAAAAGTCCAGTCTCAGTACTCCTGTTCTCTTCATTTTTATCTCTTCCTCTCCTTCCGTTTTCTCCTCCTATGATCTTGTTTCCTCCTTTCTTTCCTTCTTTCTCTTCCTCCTTCCCTCTTCGATTCTCATCCTTCTCCTCCCTTTCTCCTTCCTCCCCCTCTTCCTTTCCTCCCCCCTCCGCCTCCTCCTTACATTCATCCACCTTTCCTCCTTACATTCATCCACCTTTCCTCCTCCTTCCTCCCTTCCTTCTTCCTCCCTTCCTTCTTCCTCCCTTCCTTCTTCCCTCCTTCCTTCTTCCCCCCTTCCTTCTCCCCTTCCTTCTTTCCATCACCAACATCAGACAATTCTACGCTGTCCAATTTTAGTTCAGGTTTCTTAAACATTCTGAATCTCTTAAGTTTTTAAGAGTTACTACACCATCTGCCTACGACTACAGACCAACACACTCTTAACAGATACTAACAGAGACCAACATGACACACCCCCTACATACAGCCCAACACACCCCACGCACCCCCAACACACACCCCAACACCCACACACTCCCAACGCACCCTAACACTCACACTGATCTTTTAACACCAAAGTTTAGATTACATGTGTTCAATAATCCCGCACCCTAACCCCACAAACCACGCACCCTAACCCCCACAAACCCACACCCTAACCCCCACAAACCCACGCACCCTAACCCCTCAAAAACCACGCACCCTAACCCCTCAATAACCCACACCCTAACCCCTCAAAACTCACGCACCCTAACCCCTCAATAACCACGCACCCTAACCCCTCAATAACCCACGCACCCTAATCCCTCAATAACCACGCACCCTAACTCCTGTACTTGGTCATTTAAAGACGTGTTATTGTTATGGTTGTAAAGGCGAGGAGGAACAGTTTACCTTATAGTCTGAAGGCAGTTAAAGGGACCGAACACCTGGGAGTAATTCAGATTATTTCAGGTTATATTTACTGAAACTTAATGGTGTTTGTGTTGCTGTTGTTGAGTTGTGTTTTGTGTTGTATGTTGTGTTATGAGTTATGTTGTGTGGTGTTGTATGTTGTATTGTGTTTTGAGTTGTGTTGTTAAATAGAGCTTTTAATCTTCAGGTGAAATAGACAGGGGGGTTTAATCTTCACCTAATTCACAATATCTTCAATCAATTTAACGTGAAAAAAGAAAGATTGAAGAGGATAATGTAGGTCAAGGTATGTTTAGCTAAAAGCCCTTGAGAGGGGGACGGAAGGTTTACGTGAAGTAGAGAAAGATTTTGACTTCAACAAAATCCGTCGTCGAACCTTTGTTGTGTTGACATTGTGTTTACGATCAGCAGGGTTTGTGGGTTTGGTCAGTTGGTGAGGTTGGGTTTGTGGGTTTGGTCTGTTGGTCAGGTGGGTTTGGTCTGTTGGTGAGGTTGGGTTTGGGTTTGGTCTGTTGGTGAGGTTGGGTTTGTGGGTTTGGTCTGTTGGTGAGGTTGGGTTTGTTTACACGATCAACTGGTGAGGCAGGGTTTGGATCAGCTCCACCTCCCCTTGTTTACTCTACCTCCCTTTTTATTCTACCTCCCCCTTTTTATTCTACCTCCCCCTTTTTATTCTACCTCCCCCTTTTATTATAGAAAGTACTCAAAGAAAGTAGTTGTGGTCATTTCAAGGCGTAAATCACAACAGCCTAATTGCTTATTCCAATAATTATCTTCTCCATGTAGTAGTGAGGGAAAGTAAGCTAGTCGAGAAAGGTAGAAAGTACCATGAAACTGTTTGGAAAGTGACTACTGAAGATGTTTAGAAAGTAGCCATAGGGAAGGTGTCAGTTCTCGTGTGTGTGTGTGTGTGTGTGTGTGTGTGTGTGTGTGTGTGTGTTTAGCAATAGTTTCACATCTCTTTGGCCTTAAAGTTATAAAATTATTGTTATTACTACTATCTTCTACTACTACTACTACTACTTTATATTAATTACCATCACCATTATCTTCTCTTCCATTATATCCACCATTATTATTTTACCATCATTATTCCTCTTCACCATTATTATCCATCACCATCATTCTTCACAATCAAATCACCATCATTCACTATCATTCTCCATCATCAGTCATCATCATTCACCATCATTCACCATCATCATTCACCATCATTCACCATCATCATTCACCATCATTCTTCACCATCACTCACCATCAGTTCACCATCACTCACTATCGCAATAAGATATAAGTCACGGGTTGAGTTTCAAGTATTTAACATTTTGGGATTTCTTGTGATGGGACTTTCCTGTGTGGTCATTCTGGGTAACTCCGGAACATGACGCCGTGAAGGTGACATCTGGCTGGTGATTGAAGGTGATATTTGATGTTTGGATGGTGATTAAAGGTGATTTTTGATACTTGGAAGGTGATTATTGTCATCTGATTGGTGATTGAAGGTGATTTTTTATATTTGGGTGGTGATTGAGGTCTTGAGTTGTGATTTGAGTATCCTACGTGCCGTAAGGATGGTGATTTAGTACCCTGGTTGGTGACTGGATATCCTATATGTCCCTGGTTGGTGACTTGATATCCTATGTTTCCCTGGATGGTGACTTGAGTATTCTACGTGCCTCTAGGATAGTGACTTGATATCCTACATGCCCCTGGATGGTGACTTGGTATCCTACGTATCCCTGGATGGTGACTTGAGTATCCTACGTGCTTCTAGGATAGTGACTTGATATCCTGCATGCCTCTGGATGGTGACTTGGTATCCTACGTATCCCTGGATGGTGACTTGAGTATCCTACGTATCCCTGGATGGTGACTTGGTATCCTACATATCCCTGGATGGTGACTTGAGTATCCTACGTGCCTTTGGATGGTGAGAGAAGGCTAGGATTCCCCACAGCTTCAGCAGAGCAGGAACTAGCCAGCCTCGGGGTACAGAGTGAGAAAAAATAATATAACCCCACGATTTGACCTTTGAAAAGAGGAATTAAAGAAGAGGAGACGATAAGAAAGAAGAATAAAGAGAATAGATGATTATTTATTAAGAAAGCGGAATAAGAAGGAAAATGCGATAATGGAATAATATAATAAAGATGGACCTAGAATGTGTGCTGGATGTGGTAGTGGGATAAGAGGTCAGGTGTAATGTTGCATACCTGCCTTAATGTATACCTGTAGGTGGGCAGGTGTGTGGACGACCTGCCTGAAGGAGACGCCGCAGCCGCACGTGACCAGGAGGAGGAGGAGGAGGAGGAGGGAGGGTTTCTCAGGGTGGGTAAGGGAGATGAGGAAGGGTGAACGTGCTTATGGGAAGAGAGAGAAAGGGTAGGAAGAGAGAGGAGAAAGTGAAGTTAGGAAGGGAGGAGAGAAAGAGGGTAGGGGGAAAGGAAGTGAAAGGGGGGATAAAAAAGTTGATGGAGAGGATAGAGAGGGAAAGTGGGAGGGAGGGAGAAAAGATAGGGTAGAAGAGAGACGGAGAAAGTGAGAGGGATATGCATGCGTGAGTGAGAGGTGAGGAGGAGGGGTGAGGGGTAGAACGAGGAAAGTTGTCTGAAGGGTGTGTCTTTTAGGAGAGGGGTGGGAGTGAGGTGTGGGGTGTGTCTGGTGGTAGGGAGGGAGGGAGGGAGGGTGTATGGGGGGGTGTGATGGGAAAGGGATGAAAGAGATTTGAATAATGGGAGGGAGGGAGGAGAGAGGAGGGGTGTAGCGGGTGAGAGAAAGAGGAAGGAGTGGGAAGTATGATGGAGGAGAGGAGGAGGTAGGAGGGAGGGAGAAGTTGGGATTGTTTGCTGAAGAATCAATTGCAAGATGAGACAGCAGCAGCAGGAGGAGGAGAAGCTTGGTGAGGGAAGGAGTGAGGGAGGGGTGTAATAGGTCAGCCTCCGTCCTTCACGCCATGTTTTCACCCTCACCAAGGCTGACTGGTTCCCACTTCACCATTCCTTCACGGCTCTTCTGAAAACAGATACTCCCGGGATTAGTCTGTCCGGATCATCTAAAGATTAACTTAATCCTCCCTCTCCCGTTAGGTTATTTCACTCTTAACATTAACCTAACCCCCACCCAACCTAACTTAACCAAACCCAACGCTATACTAACCTAACCTAACCTAACCTAACCTAACCCAACCCGACGCTAAGCTAACTAACGCTAACCTAACTTACCCAAACCCAACGCTAAACTAACCTAACCATACCCTAACCAAACAGGTGGCTAATCTTCATGTGATCATTTTGTCCTCTATTATGACCCACCAAGGCTGACCTGACCACTATCCTCAAGCTTTATTGTGTGTGTGTAAGGCCATCATTATCTGTGTGTACGTATGTGTGAAATGTACAAGGCTTTCTGCATCAACCTTGCATTATTGGGAGCTGCAACGTGGTGGTGAAACCCTCGTGTGTGTGGGGGAGGGGGTTGCTTATATGTGTGTAGGGGTGGGGAGGGTGTGTGTGTGTGTGGGGGGAAAGAGGTTATGTGTGTGGGGGGAGGTAGGGGGAGGTGTGTGTGGGAAAGGGAGGGGAGGAGCGTGTGTGAGGGGAGGAGGAGGGAGGGAGGGAGGGAGGTTGAAGAAAGTTGTAGAGGTGATTCACAGCTGAAGATCGCCAACCTCTTCCCCCTGCCGTGGGTCACTGGATCATCCTCTTCTTCTACCTCCTCCTCCTCCTCCTCCCCCACCCCCCACGCCCCTCCTCCCTCCTCCGTGACATACCTCGCCCTGGGGACCATGATTCTACCTCTGGCCTCTTGCTTTCAGGGTTGGGATTGTTGGGATGAGTGTGTGTGTGTGTGTGTGTGTGTGTCAGTCAGTAGCAGGTGTGGTGGTGGTTGGGGTTGGCTCGGTCCAGGGGTCAGGCCGGGTGCGTCTGCCACATCCCCACCTGACGCCGCTCTTACGCTTCCCTCCACCACACGCCTCGCTAACACCTACACGCCTCCTCTCCACGCCTAGGTAACACATACACGCCTAGGTAACACATACACGCCTCATCCACACGCCTAGGTAACACATACACGCCTCCTCCACACGCCTAGGTAACACATACACGCCTCCTCCACACGCCTCCACCACACGCTTCACGCCCCCCTCTCGTCACACACACCTCACTAGCTCCCTCACTTGTGTACCAGCTTCCCGCAGAGACGTCCAGAGAGCGCCAATATGGCCAGCCACCTTACCTTCCCTATTTCTGACCTTGCCAGCCTCTACCTCCTGTCTCCAACACCCCCTATCCCCCCGTCTCCAACTCCCCCTATTCCCCCTGTCTCCAACACCCCCTATCCCCCCGTCTCCAACTCCCCCTATTCCCCCTGTCTCCAACACCCCTATCCCCGTCTCCTAGCTCCCCTATTCCCCTGTCTCCCATACCCCCCTATTCCCCCCGTCTTCAACACCCCCTATTCCCCCCTACCTAAAATCCCCGTACACAAACCCCCTCTGTTGACTGTCTCCGCCCTTGTGATGTAGAGACACTTACGTTAACAAGGTAGTTTAGGTCGCCTCAGGTGATGCTGTAGCTGTAGTTTACCTGGACGGGGCTGAAGCGGTCCACGTCTCTATCAGCTCAGCTCAGCTCGCCCACACTGTCTGCCTCCCCTGGAATTCGCTCTCCGTTAACATAAGGCAGACACGACCTTTGACCTTGTGGTGTGTGTGTGTGTGTGTGTGCTGGGGAGGGGGTAGTGATGGGGGTGAAGGGATGGATCCGTCCTTAATTTGATGACACGTCAACCGGATGTGTAGGTATTCTTTTTATTTTTTTGTTCTTTACGGTGTACGAACTTTCGTGTGTGTGTGTGTGTGTGTGTGTGTGTGTGTGTGTGTGTGTGTGTGTGTGTGTGTGTGTGTGTGTGTGTGTGTGTGTGTGTGTGTGTGTGTGTGTGTGTGTGTGTGTGTGTGTGTGTGTGTCCGCGCGAGAGGAACGGACTTGTGGGGCATGGTGAAACTGTCTCTGATGTCCCCTCAGGAGGCACCCCCCGTAACCCCTCCAACCCCTCTCCGTCACCCCCTCCACCCCTCCCCCACCCCTACACTCCACAAGATTAGGTTGCTGAAAGGTAATTTTTACATGGGGGGGAGGGGGCTAGAGGTGAGAGATTCCACTTTTAATATTAACCTAACCTAACCTGTTACTGTACCTTAAATATTGTGTTGACTTAGATATTTTCTCTGATATACTTCAATAGTTAGTTGATACTTTTTTTTAATAACCTTTTCTTGACATAAAGTAGTATTTTTTTTGCCATATTTTCTGGGGGTTTAATTGAGAAGTGTACCGTCTTGTTTTAGCCGTTATGACATATCTCTAAAGTGACTTGTCATATTTCAATAGTCATGACAATTTTGTAGGGTGTTGACATAATTTTATAATGGGTGTCGACATAGTTAACATTTTTCTCGACATAGTTAGAGTTTGTTGACATAGTTACCTGTGTTGTCATAATGGAGCCCCTCAGGTATCTACTTGGCTCTACCTTTGTACTGGAGACAGGTACTCAGTGTTATGGCCGGGGGGGGGAGGGGGAGGGGGGCTGAGTAAATAGTGGAGTGTGAGGAAGAATGGTGGTGAGTGTTCATTGTGAGAGAGAGAGTGGGAGGAGAGGGGTGGTGGAGAGGGGAGTGGTGGTGATAGTGGTAAAGAGGGGGTAGTGGTGGTGGTGGTGATGTTAATGGTGGAGAGGGAGTGGTGGTGGTGTTGGGGAGTGGTGGTGATGATAGTGGTGGGGAATAGTGGTGGTGGTATAGGGAAGATCCGAGAGGTAAGGCAGGAGGGCGCCACCATTGGTCAATCTAATGCATGGTCAATGGCTTATCAAGGTCGGGGTCTGCGGGTGGTTGGTCAGATGGACCCCCTGTTATATCAGGCCCCGACCTGACCATTAGGATTCACCCCCATCCTTACAGGTCCCAATCCTAATGAACTCAGTACAAATGAGCCTCAATCCTTGGTTAGGTTAGGTTAATTTGTGACCTGTTAAACACTGGGGGTTCGATATGGTCTGGAATTGAAGACTGGGGTAGGGGATAGGCGGGTAGGTGAGGGAGAGGTGGGAGGGTAGGTAAGGGAGGAGGGGATAGAGTAGGTGAGGGAGGGGTGTGGTGTGGTGTGGTAGGATGGGACGGGAGAGGCGCCGCCACTGGCCAGTTTAGCGCGCGTGTGGTCAATGACTTACCAAGGTCGTTTCTGAGGACCTGTCGCACTCCTCTGTTATCTTGGCAGGGTGCAGGGGGGGGTGTGGGGTGTTGAGGTAGTGGTGGGATGATACTACAGTGTGGGTGTGGGTGGGGGGTGTGGGTGATGGTGTGGGTGGGTGGAGTTGGTGTTGGTGGGTGGAGTTGATGGTGTGGGTGAGGTGATGGGTGGGGAGACATGATGGTGTGGGGGAGCAGTGATGGTGTGGGTAGACGTGATGGTGTGGGTGGACGTGATGGTGTGGGTGGACGTGATGGCGTGGGGAGACGTGATGGTGATCAAACGACATTTACTTGGGATATACACACAGTTTACATTGAGTTTACAATAGTTCATAGAGTTTACTGTACACTGAGTTCACTTGGAGTTCACATAGAGTTTACTGGAGGGGTTCACACGAGGCTGAAGGATTGTTTACCTCTAGTCTACACACTAGGGTAAACAATGTATGTGTGTGTGTGTGTGTGTGTGTGTGTGTGTGTGTGTGTGCGTGTGTGTGTGTGTGTGTGTGTGTGTGTGTGTGTGTGTGTGTGTTTGACCTTTCAGTTTCCGCTGTAGAGTCATTTTAGCTAGGGTGAGAGAGAGAGAGAGAGAGAGAGAGAGAGAGAGAGAGAGCTGTCTTATCAGCCATTTATGCTGTCGTTCACTGATATATTTAGACCAGGTCGATCCTCAGCTGACTCAGGTTATAGCCTAGTACTCCACAGTTCACTAACCTAACCTAACCCAACCTAACACACACACACCTACACACACAAAGGACAGACACCTTAACTCTGGTAGGAAATACGTGCTTGGCAACATTGAACCAGGAAGAATAACTGGGGGAGGGTAGGGAGGGGGGAAATAATGGTGGGGGATGAGAGGGGGGTGTTGGGGGGTTAGGAGAGGTGTGGGGGGACGGTGACGGGGGAGGAGGGAGGGTGTTGGGAGTTAAGGAAGGGTGGGGAAGAGGGGGAGGGGTGTGGGGATTTAGGATGGGGTGGGGGTGATTGTTGTTGGGGAGGGTGAGGAAGGAGAGGGGAGGGTGGGGAGCAGAAGGAAGGTGTGGGGAGATGGAGGAAAGGGTAGGAATAATGGTGGGGGGGACAGAAGGAACTAGGGGAAGGGTGTGGGGGAGTTGAGGGGAATGGTGGGGATGGGAGAGAAAGGCGGAGGAAGGGGTGAGAGAGAGGAGATAGTGATTGTGGTGATGGTGGTAGATTAATAGTGATTGTGGTGGTAGTGTGATAGTGGTGGTTGTGGTGGCAGGGACGTGACCTAAATTTTATCAGGTGACTAAACCTTATCAGTAATGGGACACCCACCCACCCACCCACCCACCTGTCTTAGCCTTGGGAGGGTGTGGCAGCTGGGGGGGGGGGGTGGCAGAGTTATATGAGACGACTAGAAGAGCAATGGGCAGACGAGTAAACTCATCTCTCGAAATTAATCTAAGTGGAATCCAAAGCACATTTTTTAGCGTAAACAACAACAACAACAACAACAACAACAACAACACTTACAAGAACAAAAAACATATTCAAGAACATAAAATACAAACACAGTCACATTCATTTGGTTAAGTTATATTAAAGTCCGCGTATGTAAACAAACAACTACTTACATTATTGATTTACACTTAGGTATGTAAACACCAGTTATTTACACTCACCTGTGCAATTAGTGTGACCGTAAAGTACACCCAGAGTGTTTACAAAACTTAATTGGGGATGATTATTTAATTTTTGTAATCGTGTACTGTTGAACTGTTCTCTGGGTTCAGAAATATGAACAAACTTGAACAGCGTTGTGAATAGGTATGTCGTTTAGAGTCGTGCGTGCGTGCGTGCGTGTGTGTGTGTGTGTGTGTGTGTGTGTGTGTGTGTGTGTGTGTGTGTGTGTGTGTGTGTGTGTGTGTGCGCGCGCGCGCTAGGACATATGTGTCGCTGGTGGCGGAAAGGGCCACCCCATCCTTCGTAAAGCAACTCAAGGACACGGGTTCGCTTCCCCTTGAGTACATCAACAAACCCAACCCGACCTGACCTGACCTAACCTAACCTAACCCTTAAGATTGCGGTCATTAGAATTGGGCCTATTTGTACTGGGACCAATTATAAATAGGCCCCAATCCTGATGGTGTGGTTAGGTTAGCTTTGATTGGGGTCTTTTATAACCAATCTGTATGCTGGAGTTAGGTGGGGGGGGATGTCCTATGTCCCTGGGAGAGTGGAGCACCAGGTAGTGGTGGTAGATGGTGGTAGTGGTGGTAGATGACGGTAGGATCAGAGATACACAACCATCCTTCCCACCTCCTTCTTACTCCGTCCGCATTTCCTCCTCCTCCTCCTCCTCCTCCTCCTCCTCCTCCTCCTCCTCCTCCTCCTCCTCCCCTGCCCGGCATTACAGGAATTTTGGGGTCGGTTGAAGGTCTCCACCCCAGGCAGTTCCGGGGGCGACACCTCTGTACAACACACACACACACACACACACACACACACACACACACACACACACACACACACGACAGAGAGAAAAGGTGGGTGCAGGAAAGAAGGAAGAAAGAATAATAACAATGAGAGAGAGAGAGAGAGAGATAAAGCCATCACATCAATTAACTCAACACCCCATAGCCAGGTGTACAGTAGGAAGGTCATACCTTCGTCAGGTGAGTCGTGCAAAAGACCTTCCGGAAGAGGCCCCACTTCCCCACCAGGTAGTGTTGGGGCTTACTAGTGACTAATGAGTAATGTTCCTGCTACTGTGAGAGAGAGGAGAGAGAGAGAGAGAGAGAGAGAGAGAGAGAGAGAGAGAGAGAGAGAGACGTGCAGTAGTGGGTGTAGTAGATAAGGGATGTAATACTAGTAGTTGTAGTAATAGTAAGAGAAAATAGTAGAAATTAGGTGTCAGCATTACAATAGAAATCATCAATAACAGCAACTACTACTACTACTACTATCATCATCACTACTACCACAACCACCACCACCACCACAACCACAACAGCAGCCGAACCCTCCACTCCACTATCGTCCCTCCCTTCCACCACTCCACTAGCCTCCCTCCCTTCCACCACTCCTCCACTATCTCTCCCTCCCTTCCACCACTCCACTACCCTCCCTCCCTTCCACCACTCCTCCACTATCTCTCCCTCCCTTCCACCACTCCACTTCCCTCCCTCCCTTCCTTCTCCACCTTCGCTCCCCCCTCCCTTCCACCACTCCCTCCACTATCTCCTTCCTCCCACCTTCGCTCCCACCCTTCCACAACACCACCATCCACTCATGACCGCCACCACTCCTCCACTATCTCTCCCTTCCTCCCACCTTCGCTCCCACCCTCCCTTCCACCACCACCATCCACTCATGACCGCCACCACTACTCTTGTCACCTCACTGTCACAACACTCACCTGACATGACACCGTGTGCTCCCCCTCTTCCTGCTTCTCCCCTTCTTCCTCCACCTGCTCCTCCTCTTCCTCCTCGGCTTCTCCCTGCTGCTCCTCCTCCTCGTCTTCACCCTGCTGCTCCTCCCCCACTTCTGTAGTCACTTAATCCGCCACGGAGAAGAGTAGGAGAAGGAGGCAGGGACGAATTTGCGGCCCAGTAACCTCACTTAAAAGCCGAGGGAGGGAGAGAGAGAGGGAGGGAGGGAGGGAGGGAGGGAGAGATGGCGGGAGGGAGGGAGAGATCACGGTGTGTGGGGGAGCGGCACCCAGGAGCGGTGTGTCCACGTAAGAGGAGACGAGTATCTTATGACATGCCCAGGGAGAGAGGGAGGACGGCAGGGAGGGAAGGGGAGGAAGGAGAGAAGGGGCCAGGAGGAAGGAAAGGAGAGGAGAAAGGAGGGAAGGAGAAGAGGAGCAGGGAGGGAAGGAAGGAGAAGGGGCAGGGAGGAAAGGAGAGAAGGGGCCAGGGAGGGAAGGAGAGAAGGGGCAGGGAGGAAGGAGAGAAGGGGCCAGGGAGGGAAGGAGAGAAGGCCAGGAGAGAAGGGGTCAGGTAGTTAGGGAAGGAGGAGGCAGGAGAGAGGAAGGAAGGACGTAAGGAAGCTGATAGGGGGAGGGGTGAGATAAAAGAGAGGATGAACGAAGGAGAAGGAGGTGGAAGATACGAAGATGGTGATGGAGGAGGAGGAATATAATGCAAGATATTGAGACGTGTGTGTGTGTGTGTGTGTGTGTGTGTGTGTGTGTGTGTCAGTCAGTCACTTTTTCAGGGAGTTTTGGTCGTGGGTCGAACTGCCAGAGTGTAGTCCCCAGGTAGGTGAAAGGAAGGGGCAGTAAGTGGTGTTAGCTAGGTGAAGTTACGTGCTAGGTGAAGATAAGATGCTGGCCAAGTGAAGATGAGGTGGTGCCCAGGTGAAGGTAGCCAAGTTAGGTTTGGTAGGTGAAGGAGAGGGTAAGTCTCACCTTAGATGATGCAGTGCGTCAGGTGGCCCTATAACCAAGTGATGGCCTCGCCAGGACCAGCCCCTATAAGGTAACTGACGGCCTCCTGCCCCCGCCGCCACGTCCTGCCCTTACCTGTGTGGTGTGGCGGCGTGACGTGGTGTGGTGTGGTGGTGTGGCGGTGTGACGTGGTGTGGTGTGGTGTGGTGTGGTGCTTGAGTTGGCCTCCCCTCCACACCTCCCATACACGGGTCACCCTCCACTCGACACCTCACATACACGGGTCACCCTCCACTCGACACCTCACATACACGGGTCACCCTCCCCTCCACACCTCCCATACACGGGTCACCCTCCCCTTCACACCTCCCATACACGGGTCACCCTCCACTCGACACCTCACATACACGGGTCACCCTCCACTCCACACCCCCCATACACGGGTCACCCTCCCCTCCACACCTCCCATACACGGGTCACCTCCACTCCACACCTCCCATACACGGGCCACCCCTCCCTCCACACCCCATACACGGGTCACCCTCCCCTCCACACCTCCCATACACGGGTCACCCTCCCCTTCACACCTCCCATACACGGGTCACCCTCCACTCGACACCTCACATACACGGGTCACCCTCCACTCCAAACCTCCCATACACGGGTCACCCTCCCCTCCACACCTCCCATACACGGGTCACCCTCCACTCCACACCCCCCATACACGGGTCACCCTCCCCTCCACACCTCCCATACACGGGGGCGTCGAACATTAATCAAGATGTAAATAGGTCTTTCTTTTTACGAGCTGACAAACGAGACTTGTAAAACAAAAAAATCGTTCATTTACAACCTTAGCAGAATTATAAACATTTTATTTACAGTTTTATCGTTTTTATTTTTTATTACGGGAATCTGAATTTATATTTACTAATTTAAGTATTTTTATTACTTGATAATACGATTTTTTCTGCTATTTGAGGTGATAAGTGTATTTTAAACCATCGAGAGAGAGAGAGAGAGAGAGCAAGCCATTATGTGACTGACTCTCTGGGTTGAGTCATGCAAGCCTTTAGGCCAGACAGGTTATCCACACGTGTCCACCGCCACCATCCACCACCACTGCCACCATCCATCACCACTATCCACCTCTCCACTATTCACTTTACTCCACTTTCCATCTCCGCCACCAAGGGGTTATATAATCGTACTCAAGTGTTAAGTCATCGTACTCAAGTGTTAAGTCATCGTACTCAAGTGTTAAGTCATCGTACTCAAGGGGTTAACTCATCGTACTCAAGGGATTAAGTATAAATACCTCAAAAGAATTTATTATAAATTTAATCGCTTGGGTGTAATAAATTCTGGGTTTTCCTTGATTGTTGTTGTGGTGGTGATGGTGGTTGTTGTGGTGGTGGTGATGGTAGTAAAAGTGATAGTAGCTGTGGCCTTTAGCTTTCTGTTGTTGAAGCTAAGAGTTATGTTAGCTTTGCTGTGGTGATGAGAAGAAGGGGAGTTGATGGAGACAAGATTGAGAGATAACTGCCGTGGGGAGGGGGGGGGCGTGGTGAAGGCGATCGATATTGGTGGAAAGTGGATGAGGTGGATGGTGTTGGCACAGGTAGGAGGGTGGATGAGGTGGATGGTGTTGGCACAGATAGGAGGGTGGATGGTGTTGGCACAGGTAGGAGGATGGATGAGGTGGATGGTGTTGGCACAGGTAGGAGGGTGGATGAGGTGGATGGTGGAGGAGTTGAGGTGCGTGCAGGTGAGCACGGCAAGGTCACAACATCAATTGGACTGGCTGGCGGGGTGGAGGAGGTGGAGAGGAGGGGAGGAGGAGGAGGAGCTGGTGGTAGTTGTGGTAATTGTAATAGTGGTGGTAGTGGTGGTGCGTGCAGCGTTATCATTACAGGTGGCCTGGATCTGTTTCACCCCCCCTCGTGGCGTCTACCTGCCAGTGTAGAGACGTCTGGTCCGTGTTGGTAGTCGTTGTCCGTGTGGATTGAAGAAGCTGTGTGGCCTGTACATTGATCCTGTGGTCTCTGGAGGAGGCGGTGAGGGGGGGGGTGACCTGTGCAACACTAGTAGGATCCCTCCACCCTCCCCACTCTATTTTACCTTCCGCGAGAGAGAGAGAGAGAGAGAGAGAGAGAGAGAGAGAGAGAGAGAGAGAGAGAGACGATAAGGTAGTGAAAGGTGCTGACATTTACTGACACTATTTCCATCTCTATAGTTTTTTGTGTACGCTTGCAGTGAACGTGTACGGAAAAATACACACACACACACACACACACATTAATGACCCCGCGGATCTTCTCTATTAAAACCGGTTTAGTGGGAGAGATTTGGATTTGTGTCCTTACTAGTTTAATGGTTTAAGTGATTCTTCCTTCGTTCCTTCCTTCCTTCCTTCCTAAAGATTAGACATCCCAGCTTATTTTCACCTGAAGATCAACCACCCTAGCGATAACCTGTCTTGGCCCTATCGTAACCTACAGTAGCCTATAATAAACCAACCTATTGTAACCTAACCTTACTCTTGCCATACGGTATTGGTAGAGTTGGAAGGATCTTTTGAGTTTTGTCAGGTCAAGTCAGGTAGCTTGACCTTTTACAGGGAAACACCTGAAGATTAGACACCCTTATTTATTTCATCTGGGGTGTTTAATCGTCAGGTGATCACCGTAAGCTTTTTAAGTATTCAGTTTAGTGTGTGTGTGTGTTTTGACGTGATGGAGGGAGGGAAGGAGGGTAACGTGTGGCGGAAGGAAGGAAGGAAGGAAGGAGAGGACGGGGTAACGTGGTGGAAGGAAGGAGAGAGGAACATAAGAAAATAAGGAGTCTGCAATAGACCGGTTGGCCTGTGCATGGCAGCTCCTGTCGAGAGTTACTACCACTCTATCATCCATGAATCTATCCAGTCTCCTTTTAGAACTTTCCAGCGTTCCAGCACTTACTACAAAGTTGCTAAGCTTGTTCCACTCGTCCACCACCCTATTTGTGAACCAGTTTCTTCCTATCTCCCTCCTAAACCTAAACTTATCCAACTTGAATCCGTTGCTCCGAGTCCTATCCTGCTCGGATATTATAAGAACTTTATCTATATCCCCTTTATTGATTCCTTTCACCCACTTAAATACTTCTGTCATATCTCCCGGCACTCTTCGTCTTTCTAGGGAATGCAAGTTTAGTTTCTTTAACTTATCTTGATATGGAAGGTTTCTAAGTCCCGGAATCATTTTCGTCATTCTTCGCTGCACCGACTCTAGTGAATTGATATCCATTCTATAATAGGGGCACCAGAACTGGACCGCATAATCGAGGTGCGGCCTGACTAGCGCAAGGTATAGTTGCAATAAGACCCCTGCACTCTTATTACTTACACTTCTAGATATAAAACCTAATACTTTGTTTGCCTTATTTCGAACATTAACGCACTGTTTTCTAGGCCGTAGGTCCGGGCTTACAAGTACTCCTAAGTCTCTTTCACAAATCGACTTCTCTAGGTTGATGTTGTTAAGGCTGTATACATTGACAGTATTTGTTCTTCCAATATTAAGTACGCTGCACTTGCTGGTGTTGAATTTCATTTGCCATTTTTCAGACCACCCCTGCAGTTTATTTAAATCCTCCTGTAGTGCATTTGCATCCTGCCCTGAATTAATCTGCCGCCCTATTTTGGTGCCATCCGCAAACTTGCTTATGTCACTGCTGATCCCAGTATCTAGATCGCTTATGTAGATTATGAACAAGAGTGGGCCTAGTACTGACTCCTGGGGAACCCCACTGGTTACACAGCCCCACTCAGATTTAACACCATCTACGCTGACCCTCTGCGTTCTATCGGTGAGCCATGATTTTATCCAATTTAAAACTTTTCCCTCGATACCTTGAGCCTTAACTTTTCTCTGAATCCTCTGATGCGGTACTCTGTCAAATGCTTTGCTAAAGTCTAAGTAAATAACATCGTAATTTTCGTCATTATCTACTACCTCGAAGACTTTCCTGAAAAACGTCAGCAGATTTGTTAGACAAGATTTTCCCTTTGTAAACCCATGTTGAGAGTCGTAGATTAATTTGCTTTTCTCTAAATGCGATCGGATGCTATCTGCTATAATTGATTCAAGAAATTTCCCCACTACTGACGTCAAACTGATCGGCCGGTAACGTGTGGTGGAGGGAGGGAAGGAGGAGGGTAACGTGAGGTGGAAGGAGGGAGGGAGCGTCCGTGTGTGTGTGTTGTGTGGTGGGTGTCGACACTACACCAAGCCGACCTTCTTATCTTGGTGAGTTTCCTGCCTGCCTGCCTCTCTCTACCTCTGTTGGTGCTCAGGCGACGTCTTCCTGTTGACTGATTCTCTCCCTCCCGCGAGAGAGAGAGAGAGAGAGAGAGAGAGAGAGAGAGAGAGAGAGAGAGAGAGAGAGAGTAGTAGTAGTAGTAGTAAATAAAGCTTTTCTTGATGGTGTTATGTAGTTGTGTTAGGTCTGGTTCTGTTACAGTGAGTATTGGCCGTAGTCTTCCAGTGTGGGTGAACGTGTTGTGATGACTGGATCTGTATTTTTCCGGTTAAATAAACTGTTTCAGCAGCAGCAACAACAAGGTGTGGTGGGCTGGTGGCCGTGTCGGATACCTCAGATCGTGAGGTAACTTGACCTAGCGCGGGAGGGGAAGAGCTGGAGGGAGGGTGGGGTGAGGTGAGGTCAAAGTACAGCGTTCATGGCCCCACAGTAACAAGGAATGTGGAGGGTTGGCGGACACAGCCTCGTCTTTCTCCTACAAGTTTTCCGCCTTGAGTAAGTTGCCTTGCGTGACGTTATCTGAAGAAAGATTACTAGAGAGCTGCACCTTATACCAGGGGCGGGGCTGTTACACGCTCTCCTAGTTATCTGAATTTGACGTCGACTGTGTTATTCCCGTGGTGTGACATTGAGACTGTGAGCGCAGATTAGCGTGATCCCTTTACCAGCAACAGGTGTGCGGGCGGGGTGTTTAGTGAACCTGTGTGTTGTGTGCTCTGCTCCCTCCTTACGTCACTACCCTGCAGGTGTGTGGAAGCTGATAGTGCGATTATTGACAAGAAAGGTTGACAAGGCTTGTTTATTCTCGCCGTGTGGTGTATAATACCGTAGAGTCGTGTGTACAGTGTTACCGTCTGCTGAGGCCAAGATTTATAAGTAACTCTTGAAGCATCACGGGGTCAGCACAGAACAGGTTTCTTTAAAATACTCGTAATTATCTTGGCCGTGGTGAGTTATGCAGGCGTTTTGGGGAACCACAAAATAGCAACAGTCTTGTTGATGAGCTTTTCCTGGGCCCGAGCCGTTAAGACCTTTTAGATCCTAGTACAGAGTGTGTGGGGACGTGTAGGCGTGGCTGGGAGACTGTGTGGTGCATGTAGGCGTGGTTGATAGACTGTGTGGTGGCGTACTAACGTCTTACGCCCGTGCCGCCAGGGAGGGGCACAGTGATGTGTCCAAGTATGACAACAGGTAGTGAAGCTAAAAACAGGAGAGTGACTCACCCTGGTGGCCGGAGCGGGCGATGAGGTATGGCTGACTGCAGTTACCCAGCTCACCCACTCTGGCCTCTCCCCCTCCCTCATCCTCCTTCCTTTCCCCTCCCCCTCTCCAGGTACTCCGCAGACCCTCAGGTTATCCAAGATGAGAGTCACCTCCACGTTACCTTGCGAGGCACCCACGCCTTGTTGGCTGTCAGGTGTGGTGGGGCGAGGCGGTGGTGGTGCCCCTCCTACCTGTACTGCCCTGCCCCCAGGTGCACCTGTCCAACGTCTGCCGCTGCTGGAGGAAGATGGGCGTGTGCCGTCGTTGGCTGGGTTAGTTGTGTGACCCCGTTAACTGTGGCGCGTGTGTGTGTGTGGAAGGCCGTGGAGCCAGGTGTACTTTCCCGGCTCCTTCCTACACCCGGGATTCGAAGTAGGTCAACTTGTGTACGCACCCACCCGACACCACACCAGCAGCGTCTACACACACACACGTAGCGTTTGTTGGTGTGTCCAGAAGAGGTGTCAAATGATCCTCCTCCCATTTTCACGTCTCTCTCTATATCCCCTCCCCCTCCCCCAACATCCTCCCATTCTTTCTCTTCCCCCTCCACATCTTCCCTCCTCTTTCCACTCCATATGGTCCTCTTCCCAACCTCCCACACCTCTTCCCTCCCTCCCCATCTCCTCCCCCATCTCCCCCTCCTCCCTCAATAACACCTGGCCCCATTACGATCACCCACCACCACCACCACGATGCACACCTTCGCCAAGTCACTAGGGTCGACCTCAGCCTTACCTGTGGCATATTAAAAGTTCACCAGTTGTGCTGTGGTGCTTCAGCTACAAGGTGTGTTAGGTCAGGTTCTTAGGTTAGATTTAATAAGGTTTGGTTAGGTTACGTCCATAGATTAAGTTTGGTATAAGATTTGGTTAGGTTAGGTGCCCAGATGTGGGGGGGGGGGGTCACTGAGAACGTTACCCTGCATCTCAGAATGTCTGGGGGGAGGCGTGTGTGGGGTGATAATGGTCTCTTAAGGTGCTAGTATAGGGAGGGACCTTAACGGGGCTAGTTAGAGGTAAGTTTATAGCTGTCATTGATGATGGTTAGGACTCTTTGTTAAGGCTGATTTAGGTAGTTAATAGGCTAGTAATTGTTATGGTTATAGTACATAGAACACTTAGGTTTTGTTTAGAAGCTAGTTAGAGTTATTTTAGCTAGTTAAGAGGCTAGTTAGAGTTATTTTAGCTATTATGGGGTTAGTTAGGGTTATTTTAGCTAGTTAGAGAGCAGTTAGTGTTGTAATTTTTCTAGTTTTATTAAGGTAGTATCCATTAAGGCTTACATAGGTGCTTACCAAGTGATAGTGGGCCCTTCGTGCCCGGTGAAAGTTTGAACGCTCGTGCTTGGCTGGCGCGCAACCGCCGTCCGGCTGACAGCGTACAGCGACATCGTTTTCCAGCGTAAATAAAATGGTTAATTAATGCCTTCCTAAAGAAACCATCGACATGGGACCAGGTTTGTTCCACTCTACGATTTTTTTTGCGATTTTTCCACCAAGTTTGATGAAAAACGATTGTACCGTTTCGGCTGCCCAGAACAGACACAGACAGACAGCTATTCCTATAGTATATTAGATAAGCTGTAATGGCACGGGATAATTACCTAGTTAAAGAGGTGTTAAGGTGTGGGTTGTTCTTTGCCTAATTAGACCTGTGATGGGTGGGTGGGTGGGACTGTGGGCGTGAACGAGGATGTGTGTGTGGGTAGGGTGGGGGTGTATGTGGGTGGTGTACGTATGTTAGTATATTTAGGTAGAGTTATGAAATGGAGGAGATGAGAAGGGTGGGATAGGGGGGATGGAAGGGTGGGGAGGAAGAATAGGAGGATGGGAGGTAATGGAGGGGTCGGAGAGGAGGTATGGGAGGGGATGGGAGAAGAAGAATGAGGGGATGGAAGAGGAATAATGAAGAGGGTGGGGGAAGGTGTAGAAGAGGTCGGACATGGTAGTGGAATGGTGTACGTGTGTGTGGACGTGACTTTAGCGTCAATACTCTCAACGAATACTAGAAAAAAAAATATGACCCAAAAATGACAAATCAGATTAGACATTCCCCAGCTTATATCTTGTGGTGATTAAATAACCTAACTTAATCCCATACTTTGCACAGATACCCACACCCTTCGCCACACCCACACCTTGTACAGACACCTACACCCTTCGCCACACCTTGTACTCCGGCCTCCAGGTGGACACAAGCCACTTAGGGTCCTGGAATTGACCTTCTCCTCCTCCACGTCCAGTTCTTGGTATGGTCAAGTAGGAGTCAGTAATAATAACTACCATCACCACCGCCAGTCACCACTATCACCACCAGCCTCATCACTACTACCAGTCACCATTTTCACCACCACCAACCTCCTTCACCCTCACCACCACCACCACGTAGAACAGCCATCTTGGGGTGGTGGAGAAGGGGCGATGGAACGGCGATATTCTGGAGAGAGAGAGAGAGAGAGAGAGAGAGAGAGAGAGACTCGTGTCAAAAGGAAAATGGGCTGAGGAAGTTGTTCAGTTCTGCTTAGTTTTTTAATAGTTAAGTGGTGTCGATTACTACTACTACTACTACTACCTCTCTACTACTACTACTACTACTACTACTACTACTACTACTACTACTATCATTCTTAACTCAGAATGACTTACACCTCGTAAATGTGCTGAGTCAGTATATAACATTAATCATTGTACAGTATGATTGTGTTTGTGTGTGTGTGTGTGTGTGTGTGTGTGTGTGTGTGTGTGTGTGTGTGTGTGTGTGTGTGTGTTTTGAAGGTCACTTACCGGTCTTGGCGTATAGGTGTGGCTGGGATGATGACGGATGTGCGTAAGTGAAGGTCTGTGTGTGTGAACTGTTGTGGGTGTTAGCGGCAATGGAAGTGTTGAACAAGTGTAAGTGGAGGTGTATGTGCGTCTGGGTGGGTGGGTGGGTGGGGGTGGTCGTCGGCAATTGTGGGTGCTAGAGAGGGTGGATGACGTCATTAGGATAGTGGAAGATATGGTGGTGGTAGAGAGAACATGTGTGGATCAGATGGCAGTCAACTATCAACAGAGACTTCACTTATTGCCACCACTACCACCACCTCTAGTCTACCACTACCACCACCTCCAGTCTACTGCTATCACTACCACCACCACCTCCCCCATTACTATTACCACCATTATCACCACCACCACAACAGTTCACCACTACCACAACAGCTCACCACCTACCACCACCACCACAACATCTCACCACTTACCACCACTACCACAACAGCTCACCACCTACCACCACCACCACAACAGCTCACCACTTACCACCACTACCACAACAGCTCACCACCTACCACCACCACCACAACAGCTCATCACCTACCACCACCACAACAGCTCACCACCCACCACCACCACCTACTCTAGCAGGGCCTGGGTGTGGTGTAGGGGCGTGTTAGGCTATAGGGTCAAGGCTCAGCTCGGGTTACGTCTGAAGGAGGCGCTGTAGTGAAGGATATGTGGCGTGAACACTGACTACAGGGATACAGGTGCCTAATAGAGGACCTAACCTAACTTACCTTACCTTAAATACCTTTCCTTACCTTACCTTAACTATTTTTCCTTACCCTAACTTTTCCTAACCTAACCTTACCTAACCAATATGGCGTCCATGGGTAACCGTGTTTACACCCAGCTTGGTGGTGGAGGTTGTTAAGACGCTAGTAGTGAGGATGAACAACTGCTGACGGCCACCTGCACCCTAACTTTTCCTAACCTAACCTTACCTAACCAATATGGCGTCCATGGGTAACCGTGTTTACACCCAGCTTGGTGGTGGAGGTTGTTAAGACGCTAGTAGTGAGGATGAACAACTGCTGACGGCCACCTGCACCTCTCCTCCTCCTCCTTCCTCCTCCTCCTCCTCCCCCTTCTCTTCTTCCATTCTAATCCATCACCAACCCCCACCCTCACCACCAACCCTCTCCTCCCCCACCACCACCCCACCCTCACCACCCCCCCACCCTCACCACCAACCCCACCCTCTTCTCCACCAGCACCCAACCCTCATCTCCCCACCAACCACCACCAAACCCCCACCACACACCCCACCACCCCACCCCCACCACCCACCCCTTCCCCAGCAAGTAGTTAGTTCTGAGCCGGGAACAGAGGCTGGATTGTTGTGCAATTCTGGTATGACGTTTGTTGGCTCTTATTCCTGGACGTGGTTGGTCAGGGAAGGGACGTGGTTGGGCGGGAGGGACGTGGTTGGGCATGAAAGGACGATGGGGTTGGGGGAAAGGACGTGGTTGGGCAAGGACGTGGTTGGGCAGGAAAGGACGTGGTTGGGCATGGGAAAGGACGTGGTTATAAGTTAATAAATTTTGTGGACTCTAGATTTTGGTAAGCATATTGAGTGCACTTATTTGAGAGAGAGAGAGAGAGAGAGAGAGAGAGAGAGAGAGATCATATATATATATATTTACTAGTGCACGAGGGGAGAGTCACTAGTTGTACGAGGGGAACACATCATGCGTCATCTGTGGCATTTGCTGGTATGTCACCGTATTGTGAAGGGTCTGAGACAAAGAGGGGAGAGTGTGTGTGTGGCCCGCTCACAGCTGGTGTTGGGGGACTCACAGCTGGTGTTGTCAGCCGTACCCGCCCCTTGCACAGATTAAGGCAAGCCAGCGTAATGTACTGAGGAGGTGGTGGTAGTGGTGGAAGAGGAGGTGGTGGTGTTGGAAGAGGAGGAAGATGTGATGGAAGAGGAGGTGTTGGTGCTGCTGGAAGAGACGAAGGCGTAGAAGGATACGTTACCTCACTCTTCCTCCTCTACCACCATCCGTCACAAACAACAAACGACTTTAACCATCCGACACAAACAACAAACACACATCACGTCTATTAGGTAAAGGATAAAGTGGATATTGATAACTGTGAGCACATTAATCATTGACCAGAGATGGGTGGTGGTTAAGGCGTGTGGTGTTCCTTCCTGACGGTGTTGTTGAGAGAGAACAATGGATGGTTATAGTCACTCGAAGGATCACCTGAAGATTAGCCACTCCAGCTTATTTCACCTGATGATTAGCCACTCCAGCTTATTTCACCTGATGATTAGCCACTCCAGCTTATTTCACCTGATGATTAGCCACTCCAGCTTATTTCACCTGATGATTAGCCACTCCAGCTTATTTCACCTGATGATTAAACACCCTAACGTAACCCTAACCTAAGAACCTACTGTAGCGTAAATTAACCTAGCCTAACTTAACCTAATCTAAACCTAACCTATCCTGTCTTAGTCTATCCTAACCTAACCTAAACCTAATATAACCTTACCTATTATAACCAAATCATAACCTAACCCAACCAAACCATAACCAACCCTAACCAAACTCGCCCAGATAACGTTAGTGTGTGTCTTATCATCAGGTGCAGTAAGCCAGGGAGGGAGGGACTTGGGTGGGGTTAATCTTCAGGTGAGTCACATACCCTAACACCTTCACATCTTGAGATCGACTTAAACACCTTCGTCAGTACAGTATTACCCGGATGTTAAAATGTGAAGGGGTAATTGAATTGATACCTGGAAAATACTTAGAAAAATACTTGCAAAATGAAATACTTGAAGAAAATAAATGTTTGGTCAGTATTGTACACTTGAGTAGAGTAACTTCCTGGAGTGGACGGTACAATGTAAGGAGATAATACAGTCTTTTGTGTACCTGTGAACGTAGAGTTAATTAAGTCTTTGTGTGTACCTGTGGCGGGGGTTGTACATTTAAGGTCCCAGACTAAAAATAAAAATTCAAACAAATATCAAGCACAAGAGTCAGTGTGTGTGTGTGTGTGTGTGTGTGTGTGTTAGTCTGTTGGAAGGAACACACCGATTTTCACCTGTAAAGTTTTATCACCTGTTAATTAGATCCTCCGACGACCTGAGATATGTGTGGAAGAACTGGGGAAACAGGGGGGAGATGAAGCCCCTCACCCTCTCCCCCCCTCATACATCCCCTACCTTCCTCACACCTCTCCCTCCAGGTGTACCCAAGTTGTAGTGAGTGAGAGAGAGAGAGGTGAGGGAGGAGAGGTGGCACTAGTGTGAGTCACTTGGGGGGGTGGAAGGAGGAGAGAAGGAGATGCTACACTCACTCGCCACTTTGTTGTGTTAGAGATTGTTGTGGTAAGTGGAAGTGTTGAGTGGGTGGGGAGGGCAGCCACGAAGGTGTGTGTGTGTGTGTGTGTGTGTGTGTGTGTGCTGGTCACTCCCTTGGTTTTGTTAAGTTTCCTGTCTCGCTTGTGAGAAGGACGTGGTTGGGGGGAGGGGGGGGCTCTTGACGTAGTTGATGGGTTTATCCTGCGTAGTTAGGTACAGGCAGTGAGTGTGGTGACGGAGGAGTGTTGTGTGCCCTCCAATACTCCACAACACCAGCAGGGTAACACGCTAGATCCGGGAGAAGATTGCTTATTTCACCTGAAGATTAGACACCAAAGCTTATTTCACCTGAAGATTAGACACCAAAGCTTATTTCACCTGAAGATTAGACACCCAAGTTTATTTCACCTGAAGATTAGACACCAAAGCTTATTTCACCTGAAGATTAGACACCAAAGCTTATTTCACCTGAAGATTAGACACCCAAGTTTATTTCAACTGAAGATTAGACACCAAAGCTTATTTCACCTGAAGATTAGACACCAAAGCTTATTTCACCTGAAGATTAGACACCAAAGCTTATTTCACCTGAAGATTAGACACCAAAGCTTATTTCACCTGAAGATTAGACACCAAAGCTTATTTCACCTGATAAGAGAGAGTGGGTGGCTAGTGTATAAAGGCAGAATTTTATGGTGTCAGGCACATGGTCGTCAGCACTCAGTCAGTTGTCAGGCGATGGAGGTAGCCCGGGGGGGTGGTGTCAGACGGATATGCTGGTGGAGTACTACTGCTCTGGGTGTAGAGAGGTGTTTGTTTGGGTGTAGTGGTTGTAATTGTTGTGGGTGTGTAGTATTAGTTATTGTGGTGGGTGTTTAGTGGTAGTTGTGGTGAGTGTGAAGGAATATGGTGGTGGTAGGTGTGTAGTGGTGTGGCTGTGAGGGAAGGAGGGTGACGGTGGGTGGGAGAGAGAGAGGCTGTGGTGGTTGTAATATGAGGAAGGTCATTACTAAAGAGTGGAAACTAAGAAGGTTGGTGGTGGGGGCGGCCAGGGGCAGCGTGGGTCCGCAAGGTCAGGAGGGCTCAGGGCGCTGCCACAGTCACCACCACCACCCAGGACATAGCACCACCATCACCATCAGGGCCGCCTCTCGCCACGTCAAGAGCCGCCCTCTCCTGCATCCCCTGGGCGTGGTGAGCGCCCCCTACTGGCGGGGATGAAGGTGGAGGGGTTGGCGTGCGAGCAGTGTTGTGAGCGGGCAAAAGGGCGAGTGTTGGCGCTGGGCGGCTGGGTTGGCCACAGTTGCTGCCGCGGTGGCCGGGAGGTGATCACACACCAGGTTGCCACACGTCGCCACACCCTCCACTTGCTACGCTCATCACCCCTCTCTTCTGATGCTCTCTACATAGTGTACACAACACTGCCTGCAACACGAGCTGGTGTACAGTGTGGGGGAGCGAGGGAAGAGAGGAGTTAGTGTAGCAAGTAGGAGGTTAGTTAAGGTGAGTGACACCACGCCTATGTGTCTCCCTGTCTGGGTCCACCGCTCGCCTCTTCCCCCCCTCCCCTTCCTGCTCTCCTCCTCCCTCCCTCTTTCGCCGCCCCTCCCCCCCTCTAGTTCACTCAGCTGCCGATCACCCCCACACTTCCCCACCCACGCCGCTCAGCCTGGCCCCGCTCCCTCGGCTCATTAGGGCTTCATTTGTGCTTCCATGGTTGAGGGTGACGCCGGGGGTCCTGGGACATGGGTGGGGGTGGGGGTGCAGGGGCGTCCTCCAGATCGTTAGTGGGGTAAATGTTAGCAACACCTCGAGTTGGTGGATAGTGTGGGAGGCACCGCGTCATTATCTTCCCGGGGACCGCCAGTCCTTCGCTGTTACGGAGGTCGTCCAGGACCCGTGCGCCTCCAGCCCTCCCTCCACCTCACCTCCTGCTCTCTGTACTCCAACCTCCTTTTGTCTACCCTCCACAGTTTCTCTGCCCTTGTTGTTTATGATGATCAAACTGAGACAGCGTGTGCGTGTCTCAAGTCCTCCTACCAGAGCCGTCCATCTTCGTGCCTCTGTCATTGCCTTACTTGACTTTTGTTTGAGATACTTCTCTTGTCTTCTTAAGCTGACCACTGAGTGCGTCTACCAGTTACTGTTGGTGCATTAGTATACTTAAGGGATACTACCTGTTGTTCGCCAGTCACAGGTGAGAATAAATCAGATCCTTGCGCGCGTGTGTGTGTGTGTGTGTGTGTGTGTGTAAGGTGGAGATGGCTTTTATTTATATTAAAAGGTTGTTGGTGAGCGGGTGCTGGAGGCCCACCCTCCCCCGCCGTCTGGGTGAGTTACTGAAGAGGTGAAGGTCCACCTTTTGTTGGGCTTCAGGTGGTGATGGCGGCCGAGATGGGGGACAACACACTTCCCTCCCTCCCTCCTTCTCCACCATCCCTCCCTGCTACCTCCCCCACATACCCTTGCCTGTCCAACTCCTGTCTCCGGGAGTGTGGTGGTGGCGGCGGGCGGTGGCCTTGTTATACATGTAACCAACGAGCGTCATTCCACACTTGTCACTGAAGGTTATTCACCCATTACCTTCAATTGTCTCCACTTCCTCCTTCCTAAGTACCTTGATTTTTAACATCTCTGGGAAGAAAAGGAGGAGGTGTTGTGTGTGTGAGAGAGAGATGAAGGTATTCGGTGCAGGGAGTGTTGAAGGAGGGTGGTGTTGTGTGAAGGCGGGGGAGGAACGTGTGCTGTGGATGTCTCGTGCGTGTTGGCGTGTGTACAGTTAGGAGACGAGGCTGGTGGTGGTGGTGGTGGGTCGCTCGCCTGCCTAAGGGTGATCTTACCAGCACCACCACCAGCCTCCTCCTCCTCCTCCTCGTGTGTCCTGGAGCTGATTGCTTGCCTTGGGTAGCTTTCATTCTTGTGGCCACGCGCTGTCTCTGTGACGGGTCCTGAGTACCCCTGCCGGGCCTCTCACGGGTTCTGGCTTCATACACCTATTGTTGCTGCATACAACCTGTTCTTCTCTTACACCTGCTGTAGTATACAACGCGTGATTCATACACCTACTGTAGTATGCAAGATGACCTTCTCACCCTCCTGCTACTTGAGAGCGTGTGTGCGTCAAGAAATACAAGAGAATCATTTATTAAGTTATGCGAGATACGTGTGATCCCCTTCAGCTATTGGCTAGTGACGTCATAGAGATTAGTGGACGGTTCCTTACGGGAAAACCAAAACAAATAACAATAAATTGATAATAACGAAATGCGAATAATAATTAATGACACAATAAGAAAAGATCAGGAAGTAAGTCACAATGAATGATAATCAGAAAAATAAGAAATGATGCAATTAGATCCACCAATAATTAGTGTAGTGTGATCCGTCTTAAGGCAAACAATAATAACTTGACTAATCCGATACCACAAATGTTTACCACTTAACTGTAGTCTTGTTAAGTCATTATAAGTGTAAATTTATGTTTCAGTTTAAGTGAAATGTTAAAATGGTATGAATTATATAAACATTGGATCACCTGAAGAATTGTCACCCCAGAGTTTGGCAGGGTGACAATTCTTCGGGTGCGGTCAGGACCCTCCATGGTTAGGTTAGGTGTATATGATTCTTTTTTCTTTTTTAAACTTTTTGCAATAAAGATGCATAACACAAAGGAATATATTTATGTTATCCTAAATATACAAATTATATTCACTGTGGGCTGGGGTGACGATTCTTCTGGTGGAGCAGGCTGGGGTGACAATTCTTCAGGTGGGATATCCTGGGGTGACGATTCTTCAGGTGGACATTCTGGGGTGACAATTCTTCAGGTGAACATTCTGGGGTGACAATTCTTCAGGTGATCCTAAACATCTATTGACCTAATGTTTGGGAAATGTTTGAATGTAAATAACAATGTTAATGGTTGTAATTGTTAGTATTTTAGGTGATGTTATGGCTGTCACTTACTAGACTTGAGAGACGAGATTGGAAATAGGTTTTGATGGTAGGCTAAGGGTGTGGTAGGGAGGACGGTGTGGGAGGAGAGGGGGAGAGAGGTAGGCACACTCTTCTACCAGCTCCCGACATACACACACCACCACCACCGTCACCACCAACCAACATTCTCCTCTCCTCCAACTGAAATTAGTAACTGGAAATTTCAACCCATTACAGGATATTCATGGCCTTGGTAACACATTTTAATAGTTATTTTTTCAGATAATTTAGTTGTTTGTAGTGACGGAGTAAACCTTTATTTTGTTATGGTGTTTACCGAGTGTTTCCGGGAGACGCTACTTGGGTGGTCGGTCGTGAGGTAGTAGGGTTGTACTGGACGCTGGGCTCACGACTTGATTCCTTCATTTCGTTTCGTTTAGTTTCCGATATGAATCTTTCTGTTGACTTTTAATTATCAGTCAAGTGGGGGTTACTCGTACTGTTGAAATCGAGTTTGTTTAGTCTGCATCTCTTGAAAAGCACCTGATGAATACTGTATATTTATCTCGAGGAATTTATTGAATAACATCGTGATTCCTTGACGTTCATATCGTTTTAACTTCCTTTAGATTTTTATGACACACTGTAAGCAGTAAGTAAGGAGTCTTATTTGGGTTATGGTGAATGTATCTTGTGTAGGAAGGAGCTCTGGCCTCTAAATGATTCACTGTTGACGAGCTTTAACTCACCCTGCCGTCACTTTCTCGGTGTGGGGGACCATTGTGTAAGGCGGCGGGTATCAGTATCAAGGTGGCTCGCGGGAGTGTGGTGGAGTGTTTAGCTAACGTCGTCACTGACCCACAATCTTCACACATTATAGTGGAGCAGGAGCTTTAAGTAGCTGTGGGGGTGGGGGGTGTATGAATGTTGGGGGAGGGTCGCGAGGGAAGGCAGTGGGGTGACAAGTGGGGAGGGAGCCTTGAGGTGTTTAGTTTTGGGGAGTGGGGGACGAGGAGCCGCCGCTGGTGCTAGGCTTCTGTTGTAGTGTTGTAGAGGACCGGCCCTCCCCTCTCCCATCTTTCTCTCACTCCCTCCTACTACCTCCCCCGCCCCCACCCTACCCCGTCTCTCATCCCCCTCTTACCCCAATAACACTCGCCTCACCTCGCTTACCCCTGTAACACCTCACACTCTTGTTGGTGTGTGGAATGTGGACGTGTGACAGCCTGCAGAGGAGAGAGAGGGAGGACGGACGGGTGCTGGTGGGCGGGTGGGTTGTTGTCACGAGGTTCGTTAGCTGTGTGGGCGTTGGAGGTGGGTAATGAAAACTCGGACGAGGGACTGTATGTATATAGATGGTGGGTGGTTTCCTCTGGGCCTGAGAGTTTGGCTGGTGAAGCACTAGAGAGCAGATAAGATAATGCTTTGTTGTGTTGCCTTATCAACAGTGACTCCACACCCTCTCTCACACCTTGCACAGTTGAATCCACTTTGCAGTCATCAGGCGGAGTCACTGGCTAGTCTCCTACAAAGCTTTTTAAGTTTATGAGAGTTTTGTTCGTCGATCAGCGAAAACTTTTGGTATTTAGGGAGTAGTTGTGCCGCGTCGAGTCGTGTCCCCCAGGTACTTGGTGAGGTGACGATGGGTTATCCACACAGAAGAGAAGACAGCTTTGTGTACAGTGGGTCGTGGGCCACTGGGCGTGAGGCAAGTGTTTCTCATGAATGATGCAAGTGGAGTGAACAGGAGTAAACAAGATAAATAGCTGGACTATTACTGGGTAGCTGGTAGAACAAGACACCTCTGCCAGCTTTAGTCCAGCGACCGTGATCGAAGTTGTAACAAGATCGGCGTCATGACTTGGCTAAAGTTGCCTGCGTATTAGTGTGTGATGGATGTGTTGTATAGTAACTGTTAACAGTGGCATCACTTGGCATCTATAAAGTACACACAAACTAGACCCATCAGAGTATGACCTTTGTTAGCACTACGTTACCACACTTAGGTCAGATCAGGTCAGGTTCATCTCCCGCCCGACTCACACTTGTGTATGATTAAACGCCCTAATGCGACATAGGTTGTTATGTGGTGTGTAGTAGATGAGGATGTTGGTATCGAAGCTAAATTAATATAATTTTCTGTTTCGTGTTGTGGTATACGCTGACTGGTGGTGGACGTCTCGCGAGATAACAGTTTGTTTAGTACTGTACTTTAATTACTAATGTTAAAATGGCCTTTCTTATGATTTTTGTTATATTTATTATATTGAGAAACTGTATGTACCATGCCACCCTCTTATATTATTATTATTATTATTATTATAACACTTTAATAGCAGTGAAGAAACATGTCTATGGTAGAAGGGACTGACACTTGTTGTTGTTTACAGGTGGGGCGAGCAAGATGGTTGAGCGGCGGTGTTGGCGAGGCCTTGTGAAGATGGCGGCCCTGGAGTACACTCCCCCAGTGCTGGTGTTCCCTCGCGAGCCTCCCAGGTTCCCCCTGCCTGCCTAGGCCGGAGATCCAGGCTCCGGCTGACTCTGCCTCTCTGCTGGCTACAGAGAGATCTGCCTACTTCTGATTCCACGCGCTAGCTCTTCCTGCTGGCCACGCCGGCCAAGAATCGTCCGAGTGTGTTTCTCTAATCATGTAATTCTGGTGTGGCCTCACTTGGCTGGACTCGTTCAACCTTCCTCACTCACAATGTCGGACTTATGAACTCTTCATGGATAGAGAATATCAAATTGTAAAAAGTAAATATATACATATATACACATATATATATATTTATAAAATCTGCCTCAAACCTGAGAAAGGTTGAGGGTGTGTAAAACAAGGATCTAAAAATAGAGTAAAGTTATTTAAGACTACCAGAACATCGGTGGTTGGCACGCGCTAATTCCGCTCTTTCTTCTTCCCACGCGCCCGTAGAACTTTTAACGCTTGGTCAAAGTGCAGTGTTTTAAACTGGCTGTTGTTGTGGTGCTCCCGTCATTCCGCCACAGTGGCAGGGGTGGGCGGGGGCACGGCGCTGGCTGGAGGGGCAGGCCCTGATAATATGGCCGACTTCCAGCAGGGCCGACAAGTTGTTGTTGATCGCCTCAAGCGACGCCTAGGACACTACCGTGAGAACCACGACTCCGTCACCAGCCGATTCGATACGACCATCGAAACGGTGTATGCCGACCAGCAGAAACAGACGATCCTGCTGAAACAGAGACACATAGAGTCCAAGGCTAAAAAGACGAACAAGAAAAACACAGATAATAAGAAACAGGACAATTCATCTTTATTGGCCACAATGGGGGTAAGTCCCTTGAAACGAGTCAAATTTTTGTGGTGAATGAATATATTGGCCTGTGTTCCCATTCATGTTTTATACAGTGATAATATGCATACGTAATATTATAAACTAAGTGAAGTGTTAGTAAGGTAGTTTATTGTGAAAACTTATCTCTCTCTCTTATATTTAAACATCCCCTAATTATACTCTCTCTTTTATAGAGCATGCATTAAGCACACCAATACGGTACTCTAATTATCTCTCTATCTTTTATATATCATGCATACATTACACATACTTGTCATACTTGTCTATCCCTTGCTGGTAGGGTGTTAAGTGTACATTACAGTATTTGTCATTCCGGTGGGTATGTTTGTCTCCTGTTTCTGAGTCATGATATAATTTATCAGAGAATTTTGTTACTATTAAGATAATTTTGTTTGTTATTCGTGTTTTAATGAGTGTACTGGCTATTAAAGATAATAGCACATGTACTGTATATCTGTACCAGTATATTGATTACCATTTTTTTTAATAAGTTTTGTTGATTTTTTAATTTAACATACACGTCTTATTACAGCAATCAAAGATGCTAGCCCGTGGGCACGACCAGACCACGTCGTCTGGCGAGACCCACGAAAATGAACCCGCCGCCAAAAAGCAACGGCTGAACAATGGTGCTCCACCTCATGGTGGACCCATACATGGCACCCCCTCCCACGGTGGTGGTCCTCACGGCGGGCCTCCACATGGGGGTCCCATCCATGCTGGTGCATCACAGTCCAGTGGAGCAACAGGGGACATCAATGACTTCCAGATGGTGCAGCAACTTCCCAGTATAAAAAAGACAGATTCCCCTGTGCCTACAGGTGCAACTACCTCTGCCTCTAATGGCCCTGCTATAGAAGATGTTAAGAAGGAACAGCAAGACCTAGACATTACTCTTCTTGATGACATCGAAGACTTTAGTAACATTGGTGACATTGAAGACATGGGAATCAATTTTGATCAGTTTATGAGTGATCTAGACTTTGACAATATGAAACAAGAAAATAGTAATTCTGGTTTGGGTGACTTTGTAAAAGAGGAATCCGTAGACAATTTATTTGATAATGAACCCTCTAGTGTAAGTAGTGACAGTGGTGTTGCAAGTGGGAATGCCAATGCCCAGAGTCCCCAAGTAGCCATGAGTAAGGCAGGTGGCACATCCACCACCTCAGCCTCTCCTGTGTTTTCACAATATCCGGGAACTCCCCCAGTGTCTCATACCTCCACCCCACCTACCTCCTTCACCCCCACCTCATTCATACCCACCTCCACCTCTAATACATCTGGCTCCCCAACTCCATTCTCTGCTACCAGTAGTGTGCCAAAATTACGTATGAGCATGGGTCAGTCGGACATGATTCCTGCTGCCCAGACTCTAAAACAAATGGCTGAGCAACACCAGATCAAGATGGTGGCTACTGGACCTAATAACGTTCGGCCAGGGTTTGCTGACTATCAATTAAATAACATGAACAACCCTGCAGGCCCTGGCATGATGGCTCAAACAGGGAGCATTAATAATCAAATGTACAGTAGTAACATGAATCAAACAAATGCCATCTACAACAATCAAAATAATGGTATGAATGAAATGGAAATGAAAAAGCGTCAGCAATTAATACAACAACAAATGGCACAACAGCAGCATCATCAGCAGCAGCAACAGCAGCAGCAGCAACAACAACAGCAGCAGCAACAACCACAGCAGCAACAACCACAGCAACAACAGCAGCAGCAGGCCCAGCAACAACAACCGGGGGCACAACAGCAAGCACAGATGCCCGGGGGAATGGTGCCCTATGCAAATCGTATGTCACCCATGGCCTCTTACTCCAATTCTTCACAGCCTGGAACCCTCAACCCTCAACAATATCAGATGGCTGGAGCTATGGGTACGGGCGTAAGGGGTTCTTATCCTGGAGGACCCCGGGGTCATTCACCCATACCACCAGGGTCACAGGCAGGAGGACCTTCACCCATGACTGCTGGGGCACAGGTAAATAGTATATTTCAGTATGCAAATTATCTGGTTTCTAACAGGTTTTTGCATTTAAATAGAAAAAAAATAGAGATTGAATGGAATGGCCAGCACAGAGCAAAGTCTCTTTTTATATTTATTTCAAATTTGTAGTTACCATATTAATCAATTTTGCAAGTCCTGATGAAATTAATTTGTATTTCTGTTGTAGAATTGGTATTTGTATTACTGTACAGTCAACAGGAGAAGTTCGTCCCAACCCACCTACATGATCTGAGGCAGGCGATCTGCGAACACTGTATGGGGGAAGAGTTGACACATATGTTTTAACTGACTAGTTATTTTAGGATTTTGTGATTGGAGATTGGCTAAGAATACATTTTTGTATAGAACTTAAATACTGTAGTGTAAATACATAAAATGTAGGAAAACAATTCAATTACTTTTAAATGAAAATATCATCAAGCATGAAAAATACTCGTTGACATCAGCAGTACGGATACTTCTTATTCCCCAGTTATGATCCATTGATACTATTTAAGTCTGATCATAAATCGTAAATAACTAGTAATATGTAGCATAGCTGTCGCCTCTTCCCCCATACAGTGTTACCAGATCACCTGCCTCATATCATGCAATTGGGTTTGGATGAACTTCTGCTGTTGGCTGTACATTACAACTGACCATTAAACATGATTTAATTTTCTAAATTTCATCTTTAATACTGTATCAGTAAATTTAGTTTATACATTTCTTTTATGGAATGCTTTGTAGTCTTATGTAAGTTCCCCTTTTTTTTCCATTTTGGTGAAACCGATGTTATTTAGTACTAATCTAGACTGGGTTACCTGTCCTTCCCTGACAGCTGGGTGGTCAGATGGGAGCAGATGGCAAAATGAGTAATGAGATGTTCTACCAGGGCCAGATGAGTGGGCAGTATGCAATGAGCCAGCCACAACCCCCACGATATCCTGGCCAACAGATGATGGGACCAAACACCATGATGCGACACGTGAATCCAGCGGGCAGTCAGATGGTGGGACAGGCCAACCAGATGATGTCTCGTCCTCCTCCTCCTGAATATCGGCAGGTGGCATTATTACAGCAGCAGCAGCAACAGATGATGGGTCAGCCTATGCCTCAGCCAATGGGCCAGATGGGGCAGAACATGGGTCAGATGAGCTACCCAGGCATGAGACCCAATATGAGACCCAATATGGTTAGTGGTCCCATGGTCAACATGATGGGTGGTATGACACAACAAACATTACCCCCTAATATGCCCACCATGAAGCCTCCTGGTATGGTTCCTACCACTACCATGAATCCTTCTTCTAGTATGCCCAGTAGCACTATGACAGGGGCTACCATGCCTACCATGAGTGTGGGCACTATGTCAGCCAGTAATATGAATAATAGCTTAGGTCAGGTGAGCTCAGCAGGTTCCCTGGGTATGGTTAGTCGCACGCCCATGCCCAGTGCTGGCATGTTACAGCGACCCAGACCACCTAATGTTAACATTGGGCCAGGACCTGGTGGACTCAACATTGGAACGCAGATGCCGCCATCGAGACCAGAATGGCGGCAGATCATGATGCAGGGAGGTCAGGGTAACATGCAGATGATTGGACCAATGAGGGCAGGATATCCCCAACAGCAGCCACAGCAAGGTAGGCACAAGCATATGCATTGTCCTGTACACTATGATAATGAATGTCCTTCATTTATGTTGTAATAAATCTTTTGTAATGTTGTACAGGGCTCTGAATTTGAATTATTTATAATGAATTGAATAATGCTGCCACTGTATTATACACTAGTGTATTTATTTTTTTAAATTTTTAGATAGTTACAATTAATGTGAATATGTACAGTAACTTATTTATAGACATGGCAGTCCTTAAGTGATGGATATTCTTTCATTTAACCTATTGGCAAGTAGCACATTAGGAGGAAATAAATATGAAGTGAAAAATTCATCTGTAATTGGTGTGTGCTTCATTGGTAGAATTTTTTATTGTAACCGACTTGGTTCTCGTCCTATTCAGGTGCCATGATGGGCCAGGGCGGTCAGATAATTGGGATGCAACGGCCACCCAGTCAGATGATGAATATCATGGCAATGCAGCAAGGCCCATCTATGCAAGGTGGGCCTGGGATGCAGGGCACACCAGGTATGCAGCCGGGACCAGGTATGCAGCCTGGTCCTGGTATGCAGCAAGGGCCTGGAATGCAGCCTGGTCCTGGTATGCAAGGTGGACCAGGAATGCAAGGAGGACCAGGAATGCAAGGCGGACCTGGTATGCAAGGAGGACCAGGAATGCAAGGCGGACCAGGAATGCAAGGCGGGCCCTCTATGCAAGGAGGTCCAAGAATGCAAGCTAATATGGTTGCCTTGACCCAGCAGGGCCAGGTATGGATACAACAACATAAAGTTTTGTAGTGAAAGTAATCTTCTCTTTGACTAATATTTAGACAGACTCTGATTAACAGACCATCCCATAAACAAGAACATTAAATTTTTTTTATATAAACAGTTGATTTTAATTTTTTTGCAAGTTATTTAGAGGATCATGGAACATATCACAATTTGTTGATGACTTTGTCTCCTAATGGGATTGTGGAGACTAACAGAAGTGTGAGTAAAAGAGCTGCAATTGGACTCGGTAGACGTGAACACTACAAAATTCCTTATATTTCTGTGGTGATACATTTCTGGAGGTGGTGGTGTATCGGCTCCATGTATAATGAAGTCTTATCCCCCTGCCCTCTTCACCCCCCCCCACCAGTTCCCTAAATTAACTTGTAAAAAGAAAGCTATGATTACATAATGGTATGGTGTCCTAGTTGCCATCATGCACTAAGTTAAAAATGGAGAATTTATTTGTGAAACCTCATTTTATAACTAAGCTGGCAGTTAAGTGACCCTTGTAACCCTTTTACCTTGGGTAGTAGGAGTTAGACTAGAGAGGTGAGGGTCTGTGGCAGCAAGCCAGTCTGGCCGACTCGCAACAATCTGACTGATATGATGCCGCTAATACTTAATGTATCGTGATTGATTGTCCTGCTAGACTTCTGTAGGTTTTAAACAGTCATCTGGTGTGTGCGTTCAAGTACGAAGTGTTATTTTAGGTATCTGTCCTCCATTTCTTAATTTATGTACAGTCGGGGTCAAAAGTCTTGAACACTTGACAGTATTTGGCATGTAAGTACCCAAAGAACTTAGGTATTAAGGAGAGTTTTATCCTATTTTGTGGTTCAGGCATAATATGTGATGACAAGTAGTGTTATTAGTATATCCCAATCATATATGTATAACTCACAAGTAGATGCCAGATATTGCTAAGTGTTCAAGACTTTTGACCCCGACTGTGCATGTGTAATTTTTTCCAACATCTTTGGTGGTATAGAGAATTTTCACCCTAATAAACATTATCTGTACTGTACTTAGCCATGTATTATGTAGCAGGTGACATAGATATTGAATTGTGAACTAAATCACAAACTGAGAAATGGAGAGGTCACTGTACACACTTGTAAGGTCTTGAGTAATACCCATTTTATTGAAGCTTGGTTCAGCACACACGGTGACATATGATACAACACATGTACATTTGTTCTGGAAGTAGAGTCAAGCGATTATTGCTCATGTTTGTTTTTCCAACTTCTAATTTAATGTTCTTCTTAAAAATGGATCCAAATTGTTTATGGGATGGACGTGTGTATTGTAAAGTGTACATACAGTACAGTACTGTTATGGTAGTTGACTCTTTTGGACATTGTGTACTTAGTTGAAGCACCAATAGCACAACAGTATTGTCATCTAATATACTGTATTATTGTCACAAAAGTTGTCTCTGTAATGAATAGTGTAATGTTTTACATAATTATTGAATTTGTTAGCTTCTGTAATGTGTTATTATTTTGGGCAGATTTTTTTTTCTGGAACACATTAATACAATAGGTCTGTTTATGCTAACATGTGAGCTTACAACTCAGTGGCCTCTCATTCACACATCTGAAGGTTCTACAGGGTTCTACACACACACACACACATATATATATATATACACTCCCTTACAGGTTTTCATGGAAATTGCAAGAACACTTGCTTTGCAACAGCAATGTTGTCCTCACTTATTGATGTGTGAGGGTCTCCCACATGTGGACAATATTGCTATTGTACTACAAGAATGCATGTGATCTCCAAGGAAACCTGAATGACAGTGTGTATACATTTGTCTTTTAATTTGTTTTCACTTATTACTACAAAGATGTTTAGTAGTTAACTCTAAAAACACTTAGATGGTTAACTGAAAAGGCAGCATTTAAATGCCTTAAGGGGAAAGACATTTAATTATGTTAATTGTACACATATTGTACGTAGATGTGTGACTGCAAAGACTTTTAAACATGTAAGTAAAGACACTTTACCATCATTGTCTATGAACAAACAGCCAACCTTGTCACCGACAGTAGCTCTCCTTAAAGATGCGTGTGCTAACACCTGTCCCAATGAATCTTGACTTTGAGTTATTAACTACAGTACATTTAGTATAAATATATCTATTAAGATAGTATAAGTGGGTACTAGAACCTTGTTGAAGGATTAGCCCGATACAAACTTTTCCTTCCTCCATGAAGGCCTTATTCCCACTGTAGGGGTGATGCATTCTCAAACTCCTCTCAGGTCATTGTTGTTCATATCTATTTTGGTATTTCTCATGGGGGTGTAAACATTATCTGCCGAGCAGACTTGATTTCCTCAAAAGGAAACCAGTGTGAGCTACACGAGACACTCGGATCTACCAGTGAAATTATTTTTAAGATTTTTGGGGTATTTTTATTGGATCTGGGCACTTAAAGGTGGTTTGAGAATGTTTGTCCCTCAATGCTTTGGATTCATGTTGGAGTGGTGAGGGGTACTGTATTATGTAGTCATAAATATAAGTACACGTATAGGTTAGAAGTACTGTATAGTACAGGTAGAAAGGTAAGGTATTTTCTTGTTCTGCAAGTAATAAACTAATTTCATTATATCATTTTGTGTTATATATGACTTAAGTAGATCAGTAGGATTTATTAACAAAAGTTTGGGTACTGTCATTAAAAATGATAAGTTCTTTACTTTTCTAAAGGCAGGCCAACTGTGAACATAGTCTGTTTTCAATACATTTGGAGTAAGAACAGCACACTAACTGTACCTGATGGATATTTTATGGCCAAAAATTTCCTCTGAAGGATTTACATAACTTCAGGTGAAGTAGTTAAAAGTTCATAAAATATTTCACAGACATACAGAATAGCTGCTGTTGAGGATGTTATCTGAACCTAGTTTATCTTGAAGTCATCATCTGTACATTCACCAGTGTTAAGGACTGCTACATTGTTTCTACTCTTATGGTCATGTTTTAGATCACTTGAAGTCAGTCCATTCTGGTTTTGTCACTACTGTATCAGGTGTCCAGAGAAAGACTTAGCTTTCTTCTTATGTGAAATGTGTTCTTTAGCATTGGCAGATATATGATGCCTCCAAGATAGACAAAGGTTTGGATTTTTCATTGATGCCCTACCATTGGTCATACATGAGAAATAAAGAACTTATCTTGATGTTACAGGCAGAATCAGCCAAGATACAGCAGACAGCTCTTTCAAGTGTCAAAAAGGTAACAATACAGTTGGTAACATACGTGTGCTAGATCAGAAATGAGTTTTCAGTTCTAGCAATGCTTAATATAAGAAATCTGCTGCTTACAATATTCATGACTACATGTTGCCATTGTCCTTTCCACAAAACCATTTGCTAATGTCATTCAGGTTTATACCCCAAAATTTTTCAGGAACTCTAAAATATGATTTAGTAACCGATCAGTGGGATAATTTAATTGGGGGATATTGGATAGAAGAAAACTTTGGATACTAACTGAAGAGGGAAACCCTGACTGGGGTAGTGTTTTATCACCATGTATCAAGCACTAGAAATATAGTGTGGATGTGAACCTGCCCAGAGAATGATTGTTAGCAGAGGCAATATATGGAGTGACAGCATGAGTGAAGTAAGCGAGTTGCTCAGAGAGGAACCTATGGAGGTGAGCTTACAGCGTGGAATATTGCTCAGTTGCTTCTGCATCCTGATATAGTGATATGTTGAGATGGCAGTATTTGTACTGTACAGGTTAATTACTTAAATAAGAGAGTTTGGTAGAGATTGTATAAAGGTGTTGTATCTTGCTTTATTAACACAATGACTGTCATGCATTTTGATATCTCTACTCAACATGCTGGGACTACTAGAGTCATGTTCAGGATGCTCTGTTTCTCACTGTAGAGGCTAATGAAGGTGACGATGAACTCTGATCTGTGGCTGTACTGCAGTGTTTAGTACTACTTGGCACCTGGGATCAAACTTGGGCCTCAAATGAATAACCACTAATGATTTACTCCTTATTAGTGATAATGGGGGGGGGGGGTCTTTCAGCTATACATTCGTCAGTTTCAACTGTTGGAATTTTGAATTAATGTTATCTGTAATTTCAGGTACGAATGGGTATACACATGAGCCAGGCTGGAGGTATGGGTGGTGCTCAGGTTACATCTCAGTACCCAGGACAACAAGGGCAGATGACCTCTATGGGACAGATGCCTGCAGGACCTAACCAGATGTTGACCAATCCAGCTGCCCAAGCCAGAAACCCTGCTGCTATGGCTGGTATGCCTGGTGCTCGCAGCCCAGCAGCCATGGCTCAGATGAGTGGAACTGGCCATCCCATGAGTCCTGCCAACAGGGGCCAGATGGGTGGGGCCAGTCCAGTAAACATGGCGCAAATGAGTGGTCCTGGTCAAGCTCCCAGTCCAGCCAACATGGGGGGCATGACACATCCACGGTCTCCCGCTACAATGGGCCAGATGCACCCTCGCAGTCCAGCAACAATGAGTCAGGGTGGACCGGCAAGACCACTGAGCAACCCTGGCATGGGTCAGGGAGGCCCAACACGACCTCTGAGTAACCCGGGCATGTCTCAGCAGCAGGGGCAACAACCAACACAGACATCAGCAGCAGGAGCAGCGCTGGCAGGTCAAGCTCCCGGGAGTACCGCAGGGCCCATGAATCGTGGGTCACCCGGTGGTATGAACCAAAATCCTGGTGGCATGAACCAAAATCCCGGCAGTATGAACCAAAATCCTGGTGGCATGAACCAAAATCCTGGCAGTATGAACCAAAATCCTGGCAGTATGAACCAAAATCCTGGTGGCATGAACCAAAATCCTGGCGGTATGAACCAAAATCCTGGTGGTATGAGCCAAAATCCGGGGGGTCCCGCTGGCCCTCGACCAGGTCAGAGTCCCATGAACCAAGTACAGCCCATTCAGGGTCCGGGCAGCGGTCCACAGGCTAATATGAACATGAGCAGGGTGAAAGGTGGCTCTACATCAGTGAATAGTGGACCTAATGCACCTCAAACCTCAGTGGCTAATCAGAGGCCTGCAAACGATGGTAATAGCAGTGTACGGACATCACAACCATCTACGCCCAACCCACCCACCTCTAGTGGCAGTGCACAGCCAGACTTTGAATTTGACTTTGGTGAATTTGCCTCTTTGATAAACGATTAAGGTGGTTATTGGGCACGGGTTTGGTGCCTCATGTCAGTGCTGTATATATGAAGCATTCCTTTAGAAGTGTTATATAGTGTACAGTCTTAATTATTATAATTATTATTATTATTATTTTATTATTATTATTATGTCGATAATTATCATTGAATGGTCCAAGAATTGCGAGAGAACAAGAGTAATGTAGTGTAATGATGAGGACTTGCCATATCATATAGTCTTACTGCCAAGTATTAAAAACCCCATACCACCACAAGAGAGCAGCTGTGTCGACACCAGCAGGAGTGCTACATTCCATAATCCCTGTACTGGGGCAGAGCTAAAGTCTTCACACTCAGTATGTGGCAACTACAATGTTTTTAGCCAAGCCCATGAGCCATTATTGTATCAACCTTGGAAAGTGAATTGGGTAAAAGACAAAATTATTCATCATGCTTTGCTCATTAAAACCAAAAGACTGAACTGTGATCTGGGATGTAATCCATGGTTGGTGGTGGAGCTGAGGATCATGATCTTGATTGTAAGAGAGGGATGATGTGCCTGAGTAGCCACCATGGGCTTGACATAGTTAGCTGGCTTAATCACATTTCCTCTCCATGACATGGGCCTTGGAGTTCTACTTTTTGTTATTATTATTATTCTCGGTTTTATTTGGTAAATATCGTGTACTAAAGGTGATGCAGAATCTATTGGATGTCTTGTATGGTACCTAATGTTACTTGTATATATGTCAAATATCAGTATATCTTACAAAAGTACATACATAACTCAGATGATTTAGAACTTCAAGGCCCTCTTTGTGCCAAGTATGTGTACAAAACTTATAATTTGTGACGTGAACAAGTTCTGTTTTTATTACAAAGACTGTCCTGTATTGTCAACTGAGAGTGTTGGTATTTATATGCCCCAGCAAGGTGACTGTAGCTGTGTACTCTAATATAGGTGGTTTTGTAGAGTTTTCCTACTACTGTAAATTAGCATCACAAGGAACACACTTTATATTATTTTATTTTATTTTATTTTATTTTTTATTTTACTGGATAGACTTTCCACAACCATCACACTTCCATTTTCTCCTTCCTCAGCCTCCACCATTATCATTACCATCACCATCCCCACCTCCTTGTTTAGTGATGCCATGTGTCCCATAATGCAGTGCAAAGGCACTTGGGAGAGATGAGCTTCAACTATAGAATTTATTGGTTTGAAAATTTTAATATGTAGATATAAAATTTAGAAAAAAAATCCCTCGGCACTAAAGCGTTCAGAGTAATTGTGACGAGATTAAAGAATTGGATAATCATCTCCCGAGCCGTGGTTTACCGCTAGGAACCGAAGTGCAATGGTAAGATACCGAAGCTCAGCATGCCTTATTTTCCACTCGCACACCTCCATCTCCCTAGCACCAGTGGCATTGGACGTGGTAGCTGCGACTTGTGCCGTGTGTCTGGACAGTGATTAGTCACCAGTATTATCTTCAAAACTCCGGCACACTGCACTAGATGCTTTGCCCTGCCAGTCTGCCCGAAACTGTTGTCTATGCAGTATTAGTACCATTGTTTATTTTCTCATATTTGACGAGGATTTTTACCCTGAAGGTTTTTTAGAATTATTGTATTGTAATTACCTTTTCAAAATGTATAAGGGACCAGTTGGAGGATTCATACTTGGCACAGTAGTGTTTTTCTTGCCTGCGTGTGAAGGAGACACTTGTAGCGTGTCTGTGAGCCCAAAAATGTGGTCTAGGTTTCAAAGCTGCTAAGAGACTGATTTTTGTGCCCACAGACACACAGTAGATGCTCAATTTACACTTATAGACTCCTAAAACATTATTTTACCAACTTTGAATCCCTGAACTGGGCCCTTGAAAAGATTTGGAGATGTAGGCATGAAGAAGCTTCACTTTAACACTGGAAAGAAACACAAAACTGTAAACTATTTTTATATATGACTTGTGCAGCATAGGACAAGAAAGACATTGTGCTGAACCTGCAACATTGCATCATATTCCTGTCATAGAAAAAATAATAGATTCTGTTGGTTTATGCCGTACATTTCTACCATTTTGTACAGTATAATCTTCACCCAGTGATTCTCAGGTATTTTTGCAGAGACCCAAACTTCCAAACCAGTCCCCCACATATAATTATATATTTATTTATCTTCTTTAACCATTTACATGGTCTCTCTTTAGTTTTTCTTGCTTATCAGTAATCTCTTTCTCAATATTATTGTTATATTCTGGAGCCTATTCAGGGATATGACATTTTTCAGGTGCATTTCCTTCCATGTTCTTTTTCCCTCTGGGTCTGTACGGCAAAACCAACCGAAAGGCATGAGAAGCCCTCTGCTGTAATCCTGCAACGAGAATCACACCCTGCAGATGTATACCATGACAACAACAGAGAAGGGAATAGCATAAGGTGTACCCAGAGACTGATATATGTAGTATATCCTGCCAGAGTATTAGATGACGGTGGTAGTTGTTGGGCGTGCTTCTCACAGTTGTGTGGGTGGCAGTACGGCAGCGTGAACACAGGTCCTTCCTCGAGTGCGTGCTACGTGTTCGCCAGTGTACAAACTTGTAGGTACTAGTCCATCATATAAAGGATGAGGGGAAAATGTTGACCTGCCCACCTCTATTCATTTTCTAGGAGATGATCTGAGCATTTCTTGAAGGAAATAACTTTCTAGAAAGTATAATAAATTAAAACATATTCCCTTTTATATACAGTAAATAGTGAGTCGTACCGAAAGTCCTCTAAAAAATGTTACGTTCTCTTAGCGAAATGATTTCTGGTCAGAGCAGGAGCTGCCCTTCAGACGTGCCCAGTAAGTCAGTGAAAACATAGGTTGTGTAGCAAGTATCTTTTCCAGAAGACATATTTTCTAAATGTTTGTTAAAGTTCAAGTGTACAAATTTAGCCTCTATTTTAAAGGCAGTGTGTTTTCACTGATTTTTGGTACATCAGGTTTTATAATGCAAAATAGAAGTTTGTGCATACTGATGTGACACCATCATGAATTATGAGTTTTTGGTAATTTGAGTAACCAGTGTTTATATTCCAGCTCTAAATACTGGAAGTGAGCATCAACAGCCAGTTACCAAAGTCTAATAATTGATGGTTCAATCACAGTTAATGATAAAAATGGGCATCAAAGCATTTTACTACTTTACTTCTGTCTGATATTTCTTGAAGTTAAATCGATAGTTACATACGATAATATGAAATCTTTATATTTTGGATTAGTTTTAAAATTTGCAACATGATATTTTAGAAATGATCTTCTTGAGTAAGTTTGGCAATGCGACTCATTTTTTGCAAATCATTGCACGAGTAAAGTTGAATTAGTGTGAGGCTGATTTCAACAACAGATTATTTACAAATCCTACCTAAGGAGTAAGTTGCTGCTGCACACTTATTATTTTTAAAGACAATATCCATTTTATGAAAGTCTAATTTTTATTTTCTTAATGTACTTAATTTATATTAGTTTTATAATATTATATCAAAGTTGTTATTTTGTACATTACATATATTTGCAGCAAGTTGCAAAAAAATTCTTTGACATACGATTCTTTTCATTAATTCAACCAGGTATTTCTGGTGATTGGAATTTAAAGTATTTTGTCTCTATCTCTCTCTTTCTCACTCTGTACCTGTCATCCTATTTTCACCAAACATGCTTTGATTGCCCGGTAAAGGATAAAACCTGCGGCTCGGATGAAAACGTCTGCAAACTCGTGGTTCCGGGTAAGGTTTTATATAATGCGATTGTAATTGAACTGTGGACTCTCGGTGCTGCCGATTCTGCATTGCATTCATCTGAGCCACGGGTGAAGTCTTAAAACAAACTTTTTGTGACCCCAGACAGTGCCGCACCGCCACCACGACAGTGTCTTGCATCACCTCGCATTGTTTCATCGAATGCACCCCAGCCACCTTTGAGATCTTGATACAAAAGGGCTGTATTTATCATCAGGACTCTTAGATCAGTATTCCTTCATTATGTATTTTGTAAAGCTCTGCCTATTATGGCTATACTTGATGTATTGTAATCTTATTATTCCTTGTAAATATTTTCCAGAGGCTGTTTTTATGCAAGCTATATGACATTTATGTCTGTTTCTACCACCAACAAACTGTGGTACCTAAGGTAATGAAGGTAATGATGTCCCAAGTCTGCCTCACTAGCAATCTGTTGAACAGCCTGAGTGAAATGAACAAGAGACAAAGGTTGCTGAGGTGTAAAGTGTCATGCCTCAGAAGTGGCACAACATACAGTTGAGGAGGTGGCTCTGTCATACTTACCGAGTACTGTACAGGTAGCCATACCTTAACTATGCTGTGTCTTGTTGGCTGGTCACTTACCTAGTGTAAGAAATGAGAATTGCAAGTATGCAGGATGTAGCTTGAAGGGCACAGGAAACGTGAATTCATAGGAAGTAGCTCTAAGGGTACAGGGAAAGGATTGTATTCTAGGGCGTAGGTTTAGGGGGAGGGCTCTTAATGCCACCAAGCCAAAAAAGGAAGAAGCAGGAAGGTGGGTGCGGCACAATGACCCCCTGGCCACACCTGTGACCGGATGATCTCAGCCGAAGTACTTAGGTCACAAAGTCAATTGCTTTGTATCATGTCATCCACCAGCTGACATGCCATCCTTGCAGATATGTACATATTGTTGTCATTTCAAATGCAATAAAATAGTTTCGGTCATATGGGCCTCTTTTTATTCTTTACACCTTTTAACTTTGGTTATGTGTTCGTCTATTACAGACTTGTTGTAATCATTGGAATTTATTCCACATTTTTTGAAGAATTGTAATCGATTTCATTATCTTGGGGACAAAGGAATCCTAATCGATTCTAAGGTAAAAAGAATCAAACTTGTGCTTACATTCCATGTTTACAAAATATAAAACTGACATTGTGGAGAACAAAGGTAAGTTTTCCCGAGTCCAAACTATGTATCGGGCATGGACACGCACTATTTGCACACCCTCGGAATGTTTCCGGGTGCTGGGAAAGTTTTCCGCGAGTCCAAACTACGCGTCTCGCACGGACAGACGGCGAGCTGTATTTATGTACGCAAACACCACAATACACGTAAAATACATTATATGAAGGAATACAATATACTGTACTGTATTCACCAACATGCTGTCACCTTGAGCTTGTGATGCAGGCAGGCAGGCATTGCGTCTTATTAACTCTCCTCCTTTAGTTGACAATTTTTCTTCCCTTTCTCTTTGCTGCAATGTTGCTTCACTCTCGTTTACAGGTACTTTAACTGGCAATGTTTGGTTCATTTGGCATCCTGTGTGCCGTCGGCAAGGTCATGGGCTCGTAACACATGTCTTGCCCACGGTGCCCACCATTTCTCTGTGGGTGTCCGTCACACTAGAATACCCGTTATAGTACCTCCTTTCCGCACACAGCCAAACTGTGGAATGCTCTGCCTTTGTGTTTCCATACTTTTACAATCCGTCTTGCTTTAAAAAGCTTCTTTTCTGGCATCTTTGTGGTGTAGATTAACACAGTATAACTGTTTTCTTTATATTCAATTTATTTGTTATTTCCCCCCCTTCAGTGGGTTGTTTCACCTGTGCCCGGGTGAGCTAATTCCCGAAAAAAAAAGTACCCAACACCGGCACATTGTTACATCTTGTTGAAGAAAAATAATACTGTAGTGTGTGTGGGGTCGATCAAGATAGGTAACAGTGAGTCAGAATACGATGTTGACTTGTGTTTTCCTCTTCCCTCTATATCGGTAGTCAACAACACAAGCTTTTTACCAACATACTGTAATTCCAGACGAAAAATTATAAAAGTTTATAGGTGTCTATCAAAATATTTATAAATGATTGCCTGCAGTTGGGCAATAGCCATTATCCCTAACGACCAACAATAACGGGAAAAGGTAAAGTGATTCTATAATATCGTCCTGTACTTTAAGAATCACCAAACTCTAAGCATGAATAAAGGAAAATGTAGAAAAAGGTATAAACATGTGCAAGAAAAATAATGCAAATTGTCCTGATGAAACGACGATACAATATAACCCGGCTGTCAACCTTCTAGACCAGCGGTTCTTGGGGGGCGAACCCATAGCAGAAATAAGGAATAGCGTGTATGTCTTTATTAGGATTTTCGTGGGGGGTTCACGCACCTCATAGCTATTTCAAAATGTCCTAAATAATAACTACGTTAATCCAAACGTAAATTTCCACTAAAAGTGACTGAATTAAGGTAGTAATAATGTTGGATGTGTACGATAATTCACATTTGTCAACACGTCACACTGACAGTCTGACGCCGGCGGTGTCAAGGGACTCGTCTGCGACCTCCGCCCGTGATATCCTTCTACATCTCACAAATTTCTTTCTTCAATTGAGGTATGTTGTAGCATAGACTAATTATTAACGAAACCATAATAATTACTTATATAAATAGAAAAGAATTCCAATTGTTAAGTTTTTATAACGAGAATGAAATTTGCCAACTAAAAATGGATTGTAAACAGGCGTAGTATACTTTGAGTGATGTTTATGGCCATGTGGTGGTGTTTATGATCACGGTTTTAGAATTTTATATGAAGGAAGTAAAGGGGCGTGGAGTGGAGGACCAACTGCTATAAGGGACGCGACCCTAAAAAGGTGAACCACTGAGTGGTTCACCTTTTTAGGGTCTAGAACATTGGCACTGTTCTAGACTTTACAAAATGAAACACTGGCCATTATATACAAGTCTGATGTTTAGTTGCATAAAATGTTGTACACTAGCTCGAGACAATTGTATAGGCCTGAGCATTAATGAGTTAGGCTACGATGTTTAGGATTTGAGTTTTTATAAAATAGTTATCAAATTATATTAAAATAATTTAGTAATGTCCCCACAAAGGAATAGAGTATTCAATAGACGGTAGTGATATAATTAGATATTTATTCAGTAAAAATAGTCAGACACGTTCCCAATGATATACAATATACATACTATTATTGTACACGCGAGCCTACTGCAGACCGTGTACAGTAGGCTGGTGGTGGGTTTGCAGTGGATTCCTCCCCTACAAACGCGGTTTGTCGCCGACCCCGCGAATTCCCCAGTGTATGCCTCGTGGTCTAGGTCAACCAGCGCCGCCTTACATGACGGAGGTCAAATATTACACCACGCCAACCTCCGCTATGTAAGACCTGACTTCGTGGTGACCTCCCTCTCATACTACCTACACCACCACCTCCGCTCCCGCCTGGCGGCCCACAATCTTATCATCCTCTGAGCGCCATCCAGCTCTCTACATCTTGCTTGTAACCACGCTGCCACTTCCCAGCACCAAGCTGTACTGTACATCCAATACAAGGCTCGAGATTCCATTTGTACATCGAGTTAGGTGGGGAGCTTCAGGTGGATGAAAGCTTCAGTTCACACATTGCTTGACAAAGCTATGAGTAAGTATTGTGCTAGATGGTCGAAAGGCGTCTTAAAGCCGATTAAAGGATCATCTAGAAACAAGGGTAATCCCCACGATCTTAAGTAAACATTAATTATTTAAGCTGGTAAATTGTATACCAGATATTTGAGAGGGAAATACCGAGCCAAATCTCAAATTCGTTTAAGACGCCCCCAGAAAACGGTTATTAAAAAAATAAAAACCGGGGTTAAGGTCATAACCAAGTTTATTGTAGTAGTACGTTTATCATATATCTAAACTTAAACAAATCAGTTTGCGCTCTGCCGAATCTTCACCACTCCAGCCGGGATCATCCTCAGCTGCCAACATAAGCGAGGTATGTAGATTACTGTACCTCGATGAAGCTGGATTTAACCACTTTCACCGAGGGCTAGACTCAATTCATCCCGCCGCCGTAACCTTGCCAGTACTTACTCCATGTAGATCTCGTATATCTGGAACAAACAAGTAATCAGATTAAATATAGAAATGAACTTGGAATCAAACTCAATCACACATAAACAATTCACCAGTTACACTAATATATAACCAAGTTACATCAAATATAAATAATTCTTAAACAAAACTTATTTTCAACCAACACGAAAAATAATAACAGCAGCTGAAGAATGACGAGATGTATATGCTTGTGTTCTGTGACAATACTTCCTTTGAGGTTATGAGCAGTACTGACCTCCCGTGGCAGCTTTCAGAGCAGGGTTGCCAACTCGGATTTTCAAATGTCGCTAGGCTGGTACCTAAAAGTAGCTAAATGTCGCTAAATCTTCCATGGAAAGTCGCTAGCTATTATTCCCCCCTTCAGTAATTTGATGCAAATAATATTTTCATAATGCCGACTATAATGGACGGAGTATAAATAAAATGCATTATGTAAAAATAAAAATATTATTTTTTTTAAAGTTTAATGTGCACACTTACCTATTATTCAATAGTAATTGCATCCCAGTCCTCTTTGTAGTCGTCGGCAGTGTGAACAACTGTAGAGCTGGAAGCATGTGAAGTGCTTGGTTCAGGTTCTCTTGTAACTGTATGCCTCCACAGTCCCTATCTTTCTTAAAATATCACTAGGAAGTTCATAACTTGCACAACAGGTGTTCTGTCTTTTTAACCCATACTTTATTGTAAGAATTGCTTTTAATGTCGATAGTTTCATTTTGTTGCGCAATTTTGATTTCACAAAGTTCATATTACTAAATGTGCGCTCTACATCTGCGTTTGAATGCGGAAGAGATAAGGCAGGGAGTGCAATTTCAGCCAGACTGGGGTGCGGTCAAAAGCGGAGTTCCCCAGGGATCTGTATTAGGCCCTCTGCTGTTTGTTATATTCATTAATGATCTTGATTTAGGCATAACTAGTAGGATTAGTAAATTTGCAGATGATACCAAAATGGGGAGAGTGATAAATTCAGACAGTGACTTTGAACACCTTCAAAGAGATCTTGATACCTTACATGAGTGGTCAGTAGACTGGCAAATGAGATTTTAAGTATAAACTAGGTAACACGGAAATAGAAAACTCAGTTTGTGAAAAAGATCTAGGTGTATTTGTTAGCAACGACTTGAAACCTAGAAAACAATGTATTAGCGTTCGCAACAAGGCAAACAGGATTCTTGGGTTCATATCTAGATCTGTGAGTAACAGAACTGCTGACGTTATCTTGAAACTTTACCTAGCATTAGTGAGGCCACACATGGATTATGCGGTTCAGTTCTGGTGTCCTTATTATAGAATGGACATAGATTCTTTGGAGAGTACAAGAGAAGAATGACAAAAATGATCCATAATATTAGAAACCTTCCATATGAAGAAAGACTGAAAAGCAGGCTTACATTCATTAGAGAGGCGTAGAGTTAGGGAGATATGATGGGGTGTACAAGTGGGTAAGTGGGATTAACAAGGGTAAAATGGAAGATGTTCTGAAGCTCAGTAATAACGAAATAACTAGAACAAATGGCTTTAAATTAGATAAATTCCGATTCAGAAAGGATATAGGCACTGGTTTGGTAATAGAGTTGTGGATATGTGGAATAGGCTACCGAGTGCTATAGTAGGATCGGGGACGCTAGGGAGCTTCAAGACGAAGTTGGATAGGCACATGGAAGTGCTGGGATGGGTGTGAAAGGGATCTGACCTGTATGGGCCAGTCGGCCTCCTGCAGTATCCCACTTTCTTATGTTCTTATGTTATGTTCTTAAGGGTTTTCACCTGTCGCATCTCTGTAATTTGCCACTTCTGACCACAATTTTACGGTGTTAGATGTTTCTGTCCAGATTGTGGGATGCAGTTTTTTCCACTGGAAATCAATCTTGGTAAGGGTGCTGGAATCTTCTGTAAATAAGTGTGCCAAACCAAGTATATCTGATTTAATAGGCTTCAAGCATTCATCGGCACTCAGAAAAGAAATAGACTGCAGCACACGAATGTTGTCAGGTAAGCGTTGACGAAGTTGTTTTATGAGTTCAACCCGTTCAAATGTATTGTCCCTGTAACCCCGTTGCTATATATTATGGCTCGAAATTAGGAAAACTGAGTTTTCATGGACAGTCCAAAAGTATCCAGAAAGTCGCTAGATTTCTGTGGATATCTCTAGATTTGCGACAAGTCGCAAATCGCTCTAAAATGTCACTAGAAAAAAACAAAAAGCTCTAGATCTAGCTACAAAGTCGCTAAGTTGGCAACTCTGTTTCAGAGTATTTAAGGACGGCAGTGGTGGTGGGGAAACTTTTGATTTGGC
>NW_024721857.1:0-3274 GCF_018991925.1 Homarus americanus | reverse complement strand
GGTCAGAGGTGTACCTGGGAGTGTCAGAGGTGTACCTGGGAGTGTCGAGAGGTGTACCTGGGAGTGTCAGAGGTGTACCTGGGAGTGTCGAGAGGTGTACCTGGGAGTGTCAGAGGTGTACCTGGGAGTGTCAGAGGTGTACCTGGGAGTGTCAGAGGTGTACCTGGGAGTGTCAGGGGCAAGTAGGGTGTCAAGGTTTACCTGAGTGTCAGATGGTGTACCTGGGAGTGTCAGGAGGTGTACCTGGGAGTGTCGGAGGGTGTACCTGGGGTGTCAGAGGTGTACCTGGGAGTGTCAGGAGTGTACCTGGGGGTGTCAGAGGTGTGCCTGGGAGGTCTGAGGTGTACCTGGGAGTGTCGGAGGTGTACCTGAGTGTCTGAGGTGTACCGGGAGTGTCAGATGTGCCTGGGGTGTGGGAGGTGTACCTGGGGTGAAGTGTACCTGGGGTGTCGGAGGTGTACCTGGGGTGTCTGAGGTGTACCTGGAAGTGTCAGAGGTGTACCTGGGGTGTGAGGTGTACCTGGGGTGTCTGAGGTACATGCCTGGGAGTGTCAGAGGTGTACCTGGAGTGTCAGAGGTGTGCCTGGGAGTGTCAGGAGTGTACCTGGGAGTGTCGAATGTGTACCAGGGAGTGTCTGAGGTGGCCTGGGAGTGTCAGGGGGTGTACCTGGGAGTGTCAGAGGTGTGCCTGGGAGTGTCTGAGGTGTACCTGGGTGTCTCAGAGGTGGCCTGGGTGTGACTCAAGTGTGCCTGGGAGTGTCAGAAGTACCAGGGAGTGTCTGCAGGTGTACCTGGGAGTGTGAGAGGTGAACCTGCAGTGAGGTGTACCTAGAGTGTCTGAGGTGTACCAGGGATGTCAGAGGTGTACCTGGGAGTGTCAGAGGTGTACCTGGGAGTGTCTGAGGTGTACCTGGGAGTGTCGGGGAGAGTAAGGGAGTGAAGGTGTACCTGGGAGTGTCAGATGTGTACCAGGGAGTGTCTGAGGGGTGTACCTGGGAGTGTCAGAGGTGTACCTTGGAGTGTCTGAGGTGTACCTGGGAGTTGTGGGGAGAACAGGGAGTGTCAGAGGTGTACCTGGGAGTGTCAGAGGTGTACCAGGGAGTGTCAGTGAGGTGCCTGGGAGTCTCAAGGTGTACCTGGGAGTGTCGGAGGTACCTGGGAATATCGGAGGACACAGAATATCGGAGGTGTACCAGGAAGTGTCAGAGGTGTCCTGGGAGTCTCAGAAGTGAACCAGGGAGTGTCAGAGAGGTACCTGCAGGGTGTCAGAGGTGTACCGGGAATGTCAGTGAAGTGGTCTCAAGGTGTACCTGGGAGTAGCCAGAGGTGTACCTGGAATATCGGAGGTGTACCTGGGAATATCGGAGGTGTACCTGGGAGTGTCAGAGGGTGTGTACCAGTGTCGGAGAGTGTACCTGGGAGTGTCACAGGTGCACATGGGATTGTCAGAGCTGTACCTGGCAGTGTCAGAGGTGTGCAGGTGAGGTGTCAGAGATGTACCTGGGAGTGTCAGAGGTGTATCTGGGAGTGTCGGACGTGTGCCTGGGAGTGTCAGAGGTGTACCAGGAATGCCAGTGGAGTACTTGGGAGTATCAGAGAGGTGTACCTGGGAGTGTCAGAGGTGTACCTGGGAGTTCGGAGGTGTACCTGGGAGTGTGGGGTACCTGGGATTGTCAGAGGTGTGACCTGGCAGTGTCAGAGGTGTACCTGGGAGTGTCAGAGATGTATCTGGGAGTGTCAGGGGTGTATCTTGGTGTCGGACATGTACCTGGGAGTGTCAAGTGTACCAGGGAATGTCAGTGGAGTACTTGGGAGTGTCAGAGGTGTGCCTGGGAGTGTCAGAGGTGTGCAGGTGTCAGAGGTGTACCTGGGAGTGTCAGAGGTGTACCTAGGAGTGTCGGAGGTGTACCTGGGAGTGTGAGAAGTGTGCCTGGGCGTGTCGGAGGTGTACTTGGGAGTGTCGGAGGTGTACCTGGCAGTGTCAGCGGTGTAACTGGGAGTGTCAGAGGTGTGCCAGGGAGGAATGTCAGTGGGTACCTGGGAGTGTCAAGGTGTACCTGGGAGTGTCAGAGGTGTACCTGGGAGTGTCAGAGGTGTACCTGGGAGTGTCTGGGGTGTACCTGGGGTGTAAGAGGTGGCCTGGGAGTGCCGGAGGTGGCCTGGGAGTGTTGGAGGTGTACCTGGGAGTGTCAGGGTGTGCAGGAGTGTGGGAGTACCTGGGAGTGTTGGCGGTGTACCTGGGAGTGTCTGGTGTGCCTGGGGTGTCAGGGTGTACCTGGGAGTGTCGGAGATGTGACCTGGGAGTGTGAGTGTACCTGGGGAGTGTGGAGGCGGACCTGGGAGTGTCAGAGGTGTACCTGGGAGTGTCAGGTGTACCTGGGAGAGTCAGGGGTGTACCTGGGAGTGTCAGGGTATACAGGGAGTGTCGTGAGGTACCGGGAGTCTCAAAGGTGTACCTGGGAGTATCGGAGGTGTACCTGGGAGTCTCAGAAGTGAACCGGGTGTGTCGAGAGGAGTACCTGGAGTTTCAGATGTGTACCGGGAGTGTCGGTGAAGTACCGAGAGTCTCAAGGTGTCTGAGGGGTGGCCTGGGAGTGTCTGAGGGTGTACCTGGGAGTGTGAGGGAAAACCAGGGAGTGAAAGAGGTGTACCTGGGAGTGTCAGAGGTGTACCAGGGAGTGTCTGAGGTGTATCTGGGAGTGTCAGAGGTGTACCAGGGAGTGCCAGAGAATGCCTGGGAGTGTCAGAGGTGTACCTCGAGGTGTCAGAGGTGTACCTGGGAGTGTCAGAGGTGCAGGGGTGTCAGAGGTGTACCTGGGAGTGTCGGAGGTGTACCTGGGAGTGTCTGGGGTGTACCTGGGAGTATCTGGGGTGTACCTGGGAGTGTCTGAGGTGTACCTGGGAGTGTCAGAGGTGTACCTGGGAGTATGAGAAGTGTACCTGGGAGTGTCGGAGGTGTACCTGGCTGTGTCGGAGGTGTACCTGGCCGTGTCAGCGGTGTACCTGGGAGTGTCAGAGGTGTACAAGGGAATGTCAGTGGAGTACCTGGGAGTGTCAAGGTGTACCTGGGAGTGTCAGAGGTTTACCTGGGAGTGTCAGAGGTGTGCCTGGGAAGTGTCAGAGGTGTATCTGGGAGTGACAGAGGTGTACTTGAGGAGGCCCAGGGGTGTGCAAGTGTCAGAGGTGTACCTGGAGTGTCTCAGGTGGCACCTGAGATGTCAGGTGTACCTGGTGGTGTCAGAGGTGTACCTGGCAGTGTCAGAGGTGTACGAGA
>NW_024721856.1:0-14078 GCF_018991925.1 Homarus americanus | reverse complement strand
GGGGAGGAGAGGAGAGGAAAAGGGAGGCGAAAGGGGGAAAGGGGGGCTTTGGAGGTTCTTGGGTTAATTTATGGTATGGTAGGATTTCTTAGGAATGATATGTTTTGTGTTGCTAATGAATAGTTGTATTGCGTCATATGTTTTTATTTATTTTTTTATTTATTTTATTTATTTATTTATTTTTTTTTTTATTAGGAGGGTCAAAGGGGCTTGTTAGAAAGGTCGGGTATATTAAGTTTTTATTTTGGGAGGATTGTAGGTATTGATTTCTAAGAGGGGTTGTGAGTAAGGTTGGGTAGGTTAAGTTTTTCTTTTGGGAGGATTGAAGGTGTTGATTAGTGATTGGATAGTGAGTTAGCTTTTTTTTTTTTTTTTATTTTTTTTTTTTTAGGAGGGATTATGAGTAAGGTTGGGTGGGTTAAGTTTTTCTTTTGGGAGGATTGTAGGTTTTGTTAGTGGTTGGCAGAGTTGGGTTAATTATTGCATTCTCTCTTTCTTGCAGGTATTGTGAGTTCTGGCCCCATTCTTGAGGGAGAGGGTTTGTGTACAGGTACATTGCACCCCTCCCCGACCTTGTTGGCAAAGAGAGGCGTTCAATGTCGTCTGCAATTTGGTACCGTTTCTAGGTACACCTCTCCGACCTTATTGGCTAAGGGAGGTGCCCATAAAACAGTGTTGATAACATTCTTGAGGGAGAGGGCTTGCGTACAGGCACTGTGGAGCTCTCACCGACCTTATTGGCTAAGGGAAACATTAGGTTTTTATTTTGGGGGGATTGTTAGGGTTTTTTCTTTTCTTTTCTTTTCTTTTTGGGAGTGTTAGTGCAGGTTGAGTGGGTTAGTTTTTTTTTTTTTTTTTTTCGGAGTGGTCTTGAGTTTGAGTTGGTGGCGTGGGGTTTGGAGTGAGGGGGGGGAGGAGAGAATTGGTCTTAAGTTAGGTTAGGTTGCTTGGGTTAGGTTAGGTGGGAATCGGTGGGTGTGGGCTGAGGAGAGGTTAGGTTATTAGGTTAGGTTGATTTGGTTAGGTTGGGTGGGAATCGTTGGGTGAGGGTTAAGGAGAGGTTAGGTTTAATTTGGGGGGAAATTGTTGGGTGTGGTTATAGGGAAGATATTAATATAAGGGAGGTGGGAGGGGAGTGTTTGGTCTGTTTAATACTTAAAGATGGAAATTCTGGGGTGCAGAGATGAGGTCTAAATTTTCGAGTGACAGTGAGCGGGGTGGTGGTATGAGTGTTGTGTATGCAAATGAGGGAAGGGCAGTTACGTGACTGTGTGTGGGGGAGTCGGGAGGTTGAGGGGAGTGTGCTAGGTTCGTGTCGGGGTTGATTTCTGTTTCCTTTGGGGTAGTGCCTGGGATGTAGTGTTGGAATTCGATGTTATGTGAGGGGATGATGTTATTGTCATCGTCCACAACAACTCACGAGCGTTCTCGGTTTATCGAGCATTAGCTTGCCCTCCCCACTGGTGGTGTGAGTGACCCACACTCCAGCTGGAGAGCAGTTATAGCGCGATATTCCCGGCGTGGTTTGAGCTCTTTTCCTTCTACTACCATTTTTCCTTTTTCGCTCTGGCCTAGGGACCTGCACCCTCAAAAGTGTATTCGTCCTGCGGTCCCCCCTGTAACTGTTCACCTCCCTCCCAGGAGATTGTGAACACGAAAGGGGGTCGGAGCAAAACCCTCCCCAGCCGAGTCTTTCCAGGAAAACCGTGATCGTGCGGGTCCACCTGGAAAGAGGGTCGCAATCCTTATCCTTCCCAAATAGGCACACTTAGCTCACGTCTATAAGTGAGCAGTCACATACACTAGGAAGTAGGCTTCCCCAATCGGGGCTCCGTGAGAGAAGCTCAGGAACCACTCTACGACCACCAGCTAGTGGGGAGTGCTGTAATTCCTTTGCTGTTTACTCAACCGGAATAGGTAGGATCTAAAACAACAACAACAACAACAACAACAACAACAACAACCCGGTTATGGAGCGCGTACGCCCTCCTAACCGCGATCCCCGCCTGAACCGCCAACCTGACGACCCGAACCACGACAGGCTTCGCACAGAGAAAGCAGACCAGTTACGCGCCTTCAACGAAGCCCTGAAAAGCAGGAACTCTGCCACCACCTCCAACAACTCCACCACCACCACCACCTCCACCACCACCACCACTGCTACCGCTACTGAGGACAACTGGACGAAGGTAGAAAATAAGAAACGCCGACGTGCCCTTTCGGGAAACGATTGCCGTCAAGCAGCCCCCAAGGCACCCATCACCACCACCAGCTCACCTCCAACGACACTGCCAAAATTCCGGATCACGAAAACGGACGCAAAAACAACATATGCCGCCGTCACAGAGATGGAAAAGCAAAACCCACTGGCCAAGTTCTCAGTGCGGCCCAACCTAAAGGGGGAGATGATCGTTCACCCCAAAGACAAGAACTCCGCCACCACCCTCGACACTTACCTACAAAACACCACCACCATCACTTCAACCAAGCTAGACCCCGCCCAGAAACTGATGAAGTCGGTAGTCCTCCGGTACCCAAAGGAACTACCTCTCGAACCCCTGGAGAACCACCCGAAGATCCTAAAAGCCGAGAGATGCTCTCCCCTGTCCGACAAGACGGCCACCACGAAACAAGTCCTCATAACGCACTACGGCTCACCCCCCAGCACCATAGACCTCAAAACCTGGGGGATCTACGAAGTGAGGCCCTTCGTCCCAGAGCCCCTGCGATGCTTCAGATGCCAGAAATACGGGCACCATCAGACAAGGTGCACGTACAGGGAAATCTGCGCAGTCTGCGCACAGAAGCACGGCACACAGTCCTGCCTCACCAAGCTGAAAAATGGGGAAAAAATTGCCCCCAAGTGTGCCAACTGCGGGGGCAAACACCACGCCTGGAATCCTGGATGCTCCGAGAGAACAAAGAGGGTCCAGGCAAACCGACCAGCAGCAAGACCGGCCCCCACCGCCTACACACCAGCCCCACCAAGTACCTTCGTGTGGGGAACCCAAAGGCCCAAACAATTAAGACAACCTCCTCAGCCAGTCAACACCCAAAGTGCAGCCCAGTTTCCGGGCCTCACTACAGCCACACCTCAGCCACCCAAGCAGCAGACAACGACAACCACGAGAAAGACAAAAGAAGCACACACCAAGGCACCAGGAGGAATGATACACATATCAGACCTAGCCAAGGTACTGACATCCTTCGCGGAGGGCCTAGCCGGACTACTGGGCCACAAGATCCAACCCACACAGCTCCAAATACTCATGGGGAGCGTCCTCGGGCAAGTCGCCACAGCTCCAGCCACCTCAGTGGAGGAAGCCACGCCGGTCCGCACACGAGTAACAGCCGAGGTACACTCTACACCGAAGAAGGCCACCAGAGAACCCAAGACACCGACAGCTCCCAAGATACCGACAGCTCCCAGAAAGAAACTGGACGTTTCAACTCCCCTGAACCGAACCACGGCCCAGAAGGCAAAAACCACAGAACACGAAGACATGGACCTGATTCAGTTGGAATCGAACTTGGACATCTCCATCGAGGACCACCAGAAGTCCCCGATGAAACAGTGGTGGAAAACGTCAGCACCCTGAACATCCTAACATGGAATGCTCAGGGCATCAAAAACAAGAAACACCTCCTACAAGAAGCAGCAGCCAAGGACAAGCTTGACATCATACTCCTACAAGAAACACTTCTACAAGAACACCACTGTTTCAAATTCAGCGGTTACAAGACATACAGGAGGCATTTCACGCAGGCGTCAACAAGAGGATGTATGATCTTGGTCAAGTCAAGCATACCCTCCGCCGATGTCACGCAGCAATTTCCATGTGGGGAAAACATCGAGACACAGGCCGTCAAAGTAACCCTCCAAGAACGGGAATTAACTGTTCACAACATCTACAAGAACCCAAGGGGCTCACTGGAGGTTACTCAATTATTTGCTTCGGCCGCCGACCACGCCACACTCATAGGAGGGGATTTCAACGCACATCATCCCTTCCTAAGCTCGGCAAGCCCCACAAATGAAGACGGCCTACACCTATACACCACCTTTCAAGATACACCCGAGATCTGCCTCCTGAACACCGGAGAGCCCACCCACACTAGGGGAGGAAGGCTAGATCTAACCTTCGTCTCCAGTGCACTACAGCCTTCGGCCTCCTGGCAGATACACCCCACGCTGACCAGTGACCACTTCGCCACCCTAACAACGCTGAAGGTGAACAAACTCCCCACTCCACCCCCCCCGAGATGGAGATACAACACTCAAAAGGCAGACTGGGGACTCTTCAAGAAACACCTGGCTAAGTGGCGCGAAAAATCACAGCCGGCCGGCGCAGCACCCGCGGATGAGACAACCCTCCACCACCAATTGGTCGAGGCGTTTCACCTAGCGGCAGAAGAGGCTATCCCAAAAACAAAACCCACATCAAGACAGTACAATGATTACTGGTACTACTGTCCCAGGGTGAAAGAACTCAACCACAGAGTGAACATGGCCCGAAGAAACTACAGGAGACATCCCACGGCAACAAACAGACATCTCCTGCAAGTCATAGTCAAGGATACCAGGGAAGAGAAGGAAGAAATTAAAAACGTAAGCTGGCTCAAGTGGTGCTCCGAACTGAACGAGCACACCACCCTTGGCAAGATGTGGGCCCAGATCCGAAGGGCATCTGGGAAGGCAACACCACCACCACCAACTCATCCCAACCCAGAAGAGGAAGCCGAGAGACTTGCAAAACTGTTCTCTGACCGAGCAGCAACGAAGAACCTCCCGAGACAGGCGGAGGAGACACAACGGCGTCTGCGACAGGTCAGACTCCAGATGATCCAAGAGGCCTGCAACAGTGAAGATGACACTGACAGACCATTCAACCAGCAAGAACTCCAGAAGTCGCTAAAACGAAGCAAGGATACAGCTCCAGGGGCCGACAGGATAACCTACTCCATGCTCTCTCATGCCGGTACAGCCGGACACGAGGCTCTGCTGCAAGCCATCAATGCTTCGTGGACAGCACAAAGACTCCCACCGGAATGGAAGAAGGCAGATATACAGCCCATTCCGAAGCCCAGAGAACCAGACAAGCCGAGGCCCATCTCCCTTCTCAGCTGCATAGCGAAGACCGGAGAAAGAATGGCTCTCAACCGACTCAAGTGGAAAGTAGGCAGCCCACACCCTCACATCTTTGCTTACACCGAGAACACCGGCACAGGCAACAACATCGCCGAGATACTCAGCACAGTGGACAACAAACCAGCTCTGGTGGTCTTCCTCGACCTGGAGAAAGCCTTCGAACTAGCAAATCCTTTGGCCATTACAACTACGCTCGCTAAAAAAGGCGTCAAAGGAAGGTTGCTGGGGTGGATCCAGAACTACCTCACACAGAGAGAAGCACGAGTACGCTTTCAGGGAGCAACCTCAAGCTACAGGGTCCACGAAAACGGAACCCCACAAGGAGGCATCCTCAGTCCAATGCTGTTCAATGTCCTGATGGAAAATCTAGTCAAACTTCCCTTCAGACAAACAGCCAAGCTCCTATGCTATGCAGACGACTTACAGCTCATAGTAAGAGGATCGAACAGACTAGCCAACACGCAACACGCACTCCAACTTATAGAAGAGGAGTGCAACAGACTTGGACTCAAGATAAATCCAGCCAAGTCGAAAGCGATGGCCATCTGCACAGACACACCAGACAAGTTGCTCTCCATACAAAACACGCCGGTAGTCTGGACCAACGCCCACCAGTGTCTTGGAATCTGGTTTGACCAGAAACTCACCTTCAAGCCGCAACTCGAGTATCTCAGGCACAGGACGAAGAGCAGACACAATATAATGAGGTCGCTCACCAGCAAATCCGCAGGAGCAAACCTTCATGTGCTCAAAGCCTACTACACAGCCGCCATCAGATCGCTGGTAGATTACAGTGCTCCAGCACTCATTGGACTGAGAGAAGACCAAATAGCTAAGCTAGAAGTCATTCAAAACAATGCTCTCAGGACCATGCTCGGAGCACCCATGTGGACCAGAATTTGCAATCTGCAAATGGAAACCGAGCTACCACCCCTGGCAGTACGAGTCAAGCAGGTGACAGCCGGTCTCCTCGCCAAAATCTGCAGAGCAGACAAGCCCACAGCTGCCAAGATTCGAATCAGTGCCTCCCTCCACCTCGACCACAGAGTGCGAGGGGCCACCTGGTCGCACGAGGCAAGCGAGGTCATCCGACACCTGCAAGCAGAAACACTCGTCAAGAACAACCAAGACACACGAGACAATGGTTACACTGTTCCTCCACCATGGAGCCCTCCACCAGCCACACTCAAATTCACCGACCTCGGCGACAGTAAAGCCAACCTCCAGAAGGAGGACCTCAAAAAAATATCTCTCCAAGCCATAGCCACCGAGACACCGGCTGATGCAGCATCATACTTCACAGACGGCTCGGTGGACCCAAAACATCATAGATCCGGAGCGGCCTTCTACACCCAAGGTCAGACCCTCCAATGGAGACTTTCCAACGACTGCTCCACCCTACAAACAGAACTGGTAGCAATCTCAAAGGCCCTACAACACGCTGCAACACAACACAACAAGTCCGTCATAATTCACACGGACTCGAAATCGGCCATGCAGGCGCTGCAACACAGTCAACCAAGAGACAACGTCCACATCATCACCTCGATCCTCGCACAGCTACAGGAATTCCAAAGCCAAAACCGACCAGTCGTCTTACACTGGATTCCCAGTCATGTAGGGATCGGAGGAAACGACGTGGCAGACGAAGCAGCCAAGGCAGCTACACGTTCTAGTAGCGTACACATCCAAGTTCCAGCAAGTGTGCAACAGATCAAGAATCACCTCAGAAAGACTACCAAGCTCCACATCAAAAAGAGCTTCCTTCATGCACTCAACGCTGGTTCCCAATCAGCCAAATGGTACCTGGCGGCCACAAAAGGGGAACCACCTTTCGCCGACAAGAAAACTCCAAGACAAACCCAAGTCAGCCTTCACCGACTACGACTAGGGTACAAGTGCTCCTGGCAGATGATCGGAAATGACGTCATGGAATGCACCTACTGTCAGGAGCCAGCAGCCAACCCACTTGAACACTATCTCCTCGATTGCGAGGTCACACAAAGCCTCCGAAACAGAACTCAAATCTCCCAAGAAACACACACAACACCAGCGGCCACTCTAACCCGAAAGGCCCATACAGACCACATTCACCACCTACTCCGGGTCATCACACGATACCCACCACCCAGATAGCTTAGAAAGCATCCTCTCCCAGCAAGTGCGGACCCCAGTTCGGGGGGCGCGCCACTCCGAAGCTGACCACGTCCAAGAGTGGGGGCTGGTGGTAAGCGTCCACTGATCGGGGGTCCGCTCACACTTGCAACCTGCAGTATCCCTCCAATCTGCAGGTGGGACCACCTCCAATCCCAATCCGGTCTGGCTGCTCCTGGAGCTCCAGCCGGAACCACCAAACGGGCCGCCTATAGGCAAAGGCCCGTGTCGGACTACGGTCCGACAATCTATACAACAACAACAACTCCTGAACCACACTTATCACATCGCTCCTGAACCAAGAAGACCTCTCAACAAGACCTCCTGCTGGACCCGGAACTTTGAAGACCGCCCTCTCCCTTGTGCCATTGTTGGCCATCTTCCCGGACCAGACCACCCACGACTGTCATCGCCCACAACAACTCACGAGCGTTTCTGGTTTATCGAGCATTAGCTTGCCCTCCCCACTGGTGGTGTGAGTGACCCACACTCCAGCTGGAGAGCAGTTATAGCGCGATACTCCCGGCGTGGTTTGAGCCCTTTTCCTTCTACTACTATTTTTCCTTTTTCGCTCTGGCCTAGGGTCCAGCCAAGTCGAAAGCGATGGCCATCTGCACAGACACACCAGACAAGATGCTCTCCATACAAAACACGCCGGTAGTCTGGACCAACGCCCACCAGTGTCTTGGAATCTGGTTTGACCAGAAACTCACCTTCAAGCCGCAACTCGAGTATCTCAGGCACAGGACGAAGAGCAGACACAATATAATGAGGTCGCTCACCAGCAAATCCGCAGGAGCAAACCTTCATGTGCTCAAAGCCTACTACACAGCCGCCATCAGATCGCTGGTAGATTACAGTGCTCCAGCACTCATTGGACTGAGAGAAGACCAAATAGCTAAGCTAGAAGTCATTCAAAACAATGGTCTCAGGACCATGCTCGGAGCACCCATGTGGACCAGAATTTGCAATCTGCAAATGGAAACCGAGCTACCACCCCTGGCAGTACGAGTCAAGCAGGTGACAGCCGGTCTCCTCGCCAAAATCTGTAGAGCAGACAAGCCCACAGTTGCCAAGATTCGAATCAGTGCCTCCCTCCACCTCGACCACAGAGTGCGAGGGGCCACCTGGTCGCACGAGGCAAGCGAGGTCATCCGACACCTGCAAGCAGAAACACTCATCAAGAACAACCAAGACACACGAGACAATGGTTACGCTGTTCCTCCACCATGGAGCCCTCCACCAGCCACACTCAAATTTACCGACCTCGGCGATAGTAAAGCCAACCTCCAGAAGGAGGACCTCAAAAAAATATCTCTCCAAGCCATAGCCACCGAGACACCGGCTGATGCAGCATCATACTTCACAGACGGCTCGGTGGACCCAAAACATCATAGATCCGGAGCGGCCTTCTACACCCAAGGTCAGACCCTCCAATGGAGACTTTCCAACGACTGCTCCACCCTACAAACAGAACTGGTAGCAATCTCAAAGGCCCTACAACACGCTGCAACACAACACAACAAGTCCGTCATAATTCACACGGACTCGAAATCGGCCATGCAGGCGCTGCAACACAGTCAACCAAGAGACAACGTCCACATCATCACCTCGATCCTCGCACAGCTACAGGAATTCCAAAGCCAAAACCGACCAGTCGTCTTACACTGGATTCCCAGTCATGTAGGGATCGGAGGAAACGACGTGGCAGACGAAGCAGCCAAGGCAGCTACACGCTCCAGTAGCGTACACATCCAAGTTCCAGCAAGTGTGCAACAGATCAAGAATCACCTCAGAAAGACTACCAAGCTCCACATCAAAAAGAGCTTCCTTCACGCACTCAACGCTGGTTCCCAATCAGCCAAATGGTACCTGGCGGCCACAAAAGGGGAACCACCTTTCGCTGACAAGAAAACTCCAAGACAAACCCAAGTCAGCCTTCACCGACTACGACTAGGGTACAAGTGCTCCTGGCAGATGATCGGAAACGACGTCATGGAATGCACCTACTGTCAGGAGCCAGCAGCCAACCCACTTGAACACTATCTCCTCGATTGCGAGGTCACACAAAGCCTCCGAAACAGAACTCAAATCTCCCAAGAAACACACACAACACCAGCGGCCACTCTAACCCGAAAGGCCCACACAGACCACATTCACCACCTACTCCGGGTCATCACACGATACCCACCACCCAGATAGCTTAGAAAGCATCCTCTCCCAGCAAGTGCGGACCCCAGTTCGGGGGGCGCGCCACTCCGAGGCTGACCACGTCCAAGAGTGGGGGCCGGTGGTAAGCGTCCACTGATCGGGGGTCCGCTCACACTTGCAACCTGCAGTATCCCTCCAATCTGCAGGTGGGACCACCTCCAATCCCAATCCGGTCTGGCTGCTCCTGGAGCTCCAGCCGGAACCACCAAACGGGCCGCCTATAGGCAAAGGCCCGTGTCGGACTACGGTCCGACAATCTATACAACAACAACAACAACCAGGCCGCCCACACTTCTCACATCGCTCCTGAACCAAGAAGACCTCTCAACAAGACCTCCTGCTGGACCCGGAACTTTGAAGACCGCCCTCTCCCTCGTGCCATTGTTGGCCATCTTCCCGGACCGGACCACCCACGACTGTCATCGCCCACAACAACTCACGAGCGTTCTTGGTTTATCGAGCATTAGCTTGCCCTCCCCACTGGTGGTGTGAGTGACCCACACTCCAGCTGGAGAGCAGTTATAGCGCGATATTCCCGGCGTGGTTTGAGCCCTTTTCCTTCTACTACTATTTTTCCTTTTTCGCTCTGGCCTAGGGACCTGCACCCTCAAAAGTGTATTCGTCCTGCGGTCCCCCCTGTAACTGTTCACCTCCCTCCCAGGAGATTGTGAACACGAAAGGGGGTCGGAGCAAAACCCTCCCCAGCCGAGTCTTTCCAGGAAAACCGTGATCGTGCGGGTCCACCTGGAAAGAGGGTAGCAATCCTTATCCTTCCCAAATAGGCACACTTAGCTCACGTCTATAAGTGAGCAGTCACATACACTAGGAAGTAGGCTTCCCCAATCGGGGCTCCGTGAGAGAAGCTCAGGAACCACTCTACGACCACCAGCTAGTGGGGAGTGCTGTAATTCCTTTGCTATTTACTCAACCGGAATAGGTATGGAGCGCGTACGCCCTCCTAACCGCGATCCCCGCCTGAACCGCCAACCTGACGACCCGAACCACGACAGGCTTCGCACAGAGAAAGCAAACCAGTTACGCGCCTTCAATGAAGCCCTGAAAACTAGGAACACTGCCACCACCTCCAACAACTCCACCACCACCACCACCTCCACCACCACCACCACTGCTACCGCTACTGAGGACAACTGGACGAAGGTAGAAAACAAGAAACGCCGACGTGCTTTTTCGGGAAACGAATGCCGTCAAGCAGCCCCAAAGGCACCCATCACCACCACCAGCTCACCTCCAACGACACTGCCAAAATTCCGGATCACGAAAACGGACGCAAAAACAACATATGCCGCCGTCACAGAGATGGAAAAGCTAAATCCTCTGGCCAAGTTCTCAGTGCGGCCCAACCTAAAGGGGGAGATGATCGTTCACCCCAAAGACAAGAACTCCGCCACCACCCTCGACACTTACCTGCAAAGCACCACCACCATTACTTCAACCAAGCTAGACCCCGCCCAGAAACTGATGAAGTCGGTAGTCCTCCGGTACCCAAAGGAACTACCTCTCGAACCCCTGGAGAACCACCCGAAGATCCTAAAAGCCGAGAGATGCTCTCCCCTGTCCGACAAGACGGCCACCACGAAACAAGTGCTCATAACGCACTACGGCTCACCCCCCAGCACCATAGACCTCAAAACCTGGGGGATCTACGAAGTGAGGCCCTTCGTCCCAGAGCCCCTGCGGTGCTTCAGATGCCAGAAATACGGGCACCATCAGACAAGGTGCACGTACAAGGAAATCTGCGCAGTCTGCGCACAGAAGCACGGCACACACTCCTGCCTCACCAAGCTGAAGAATGGGGAAAAAATTGCCCCCAAGTGTGCCAACTGCGGGGGCAAACACCACGCCTGGAATCCTGGATGCTCCGAGAGAACAAAGAGGGTCCAGGCAAACCGACCAGCAGCAAGACCGGCCCCCACCGCCTACACACCAGCCCCACCAAGTACCTTCGTGTGGGGAACCCAAAGGCCCAAACAACAAAGACAACCTCCTCAGCCAGTCAACACCCAAAGTGCAGCCCAGTTTCCTGGCCTCACTACAGCCACACCTCAGCCACCCAAGCAGCAGACAACGACAACCACGAGAAAGACAAAAGAAGCACACACCAAGGCACCAGAAGGAATGATACACTTATCAGACCTAGCCAAGGTACTGACAACCTTCGCGGAGGGCCTAGCCGGACTACTGGGCCACAAGATCCAACCCACACAGCTCCAAATACTCATGGGGAGCGTCCTCGGGCAAGTCGCCACAGCTCCAGCCACCTCAGTGGAGGAAGCCACGCCGGTCCGCACACGAGTAACAGCCGAGGTACACTCTACACCGAAGAAGGCCACCAGAGAACCCAAGATACCAACAGCTCCCAAGATACCCACAGCTCCCAGAAAGAAACTGGACGTTTCAACTCCCCTGAACCGAACCACGGCCCAGAAGGCAAAAACCACAGAACACGAAGATATGAACCTGATCCAGTTGGAATCGAGCTTGGACATTCTTACCGAGAAGTACCTGAAGTCTCTGGCGGGGCCAACCCCCAACCCTACATCATACTCCTACAAGAAACACTTCTACAAGAACACCACTGTTTCAAATTCAGCGGTTACAAGACATACAGGAGGCATTTCACGCAGGCGTCAACAAGAGGATGTATGATCTTGGTCAAGTCAAGCATACCCTCCGCCGATGTCACGCAGCAATTTCCATGTGGGGAAAACATCGAGACACAGGCCGTCAAAGTAACCCTCCAAGAACGGGAATTAACTGTTCACAACATCTACAAGAACCCAAGGGGCTCACTGGAGGTTACTCAATTATTTGCTTTGGCCGCTGACCACGCCACACTCATAGGAGGGGATTTCAACGCACATCATCCCTTCCTAAGCTCGGCTAGCCCCACAAATGAAGACGGCCTACACCTATACACCACCTTTCAAGATACTCCCGAGATCTGCCTCCTGAACACCGGAGAGCCCACCCACACTAGGGGAGGAAGGCTAGATCTAACCTTCGTCTCCAGTGCACTACAGCCTTCGGCCTCCTGGCAGATACACCCCACGCTGACCAGTGACCACTTCGCCACCCTAACAACGCTCAAGGTGAACAAACTCCCCACTCCACCCCCCCCGAGATGGAGATACAACACTCAAAAGGCAGACTGGGTACTCTTCAAGAAACACCTGGCTAAGTGGCGCGAAAAATCACAGCCGGCCGGCGCAGCACCCGCGGATGAGACAACCCTCCACCACCAATTGGTCGAGGCGTTTCACCTAGCGACAGAAGAGGCTATCCCAAAAACAAAACCCACATCAAGACAGTACAATGATTACTGGTACTACTGTCCCAGGGTGAAAGAACTCAACCACAGAGTGAACATGGCCTGAAGAAACTACAGGAGACATCCCACGGCAACAAACAGACACCTCCTGCAAGTCATAGTTAAGGATACCAGGGAAGAGAAGGAAGAAATTAAAAACGTAAGCTGGCTCAAGTGGTGCTCCGAACTGAACGAGCACACCACCCTTGGCAAGATGTGGGCCCAGATCCGAAGGGCATCTGGGAAGGCAACACCACCACCACCAACTCATCCCAACCCAGAAGAGGAAGCCGAGAGACTTGCAAAACTGTTCTCTGACCGAGCAGCAACGAAAAACCTCCCGAGACAGGCGGAGGAGACACAACGGCGTCTGCGACAGGTCAGACTCCAGATGATCGAAGAGGCCTGCAACAGTGAAGATGACACTGACAGACCATTCAACCAGCAAGAACTCCAGAAGTCGCTAAAACGAAGCAAGGACACAGCTCCAGGGGCCGACAGGATAACCTACTCCATGCTCTCTCATGCCGGCACAGCCGGACACGAGGCTCTGCTGCAAGCCATCAATGCTTCGTGGACAGCACAAAGACTCCCACCGGAATGGAAGAAGGCAGATATACAGCCCATTCCGAAACCCAGAGAACCAGACAAACCGAGGCCCATCTCCCTTCTCAGCTGCATAGCGAAGACGGGAGAAAGAATGGCTCTCAACCGACTCAAGTGGAAAGTAGGCAGCCCACACCCTCACATCTTTGCTTCCACCGAGAACACCGGCACAGGCAACAACATCGCCGAGATACTCAGCACAGTGGACAACAAACCAGCTCTGGTGGTCTTCCTCGACCTGGAGAAAGCCTTCGAACTAGCAAATCCATTGGCCATTACAACTACGCTCGCTAAAAAAGGCGTCAAAGGAAGGTTGCTCGGGTGGATCCAGAACTACCTCACACAGAGAGAAGCACGAGTACGCTTTCAGGGAGCAACCTCAAGCTACAGGGTCCACGAAAACGGAACCCCACAAGGAGGCATCCTCAGTCCAATGCTGTTCAACGTCCTGATGGAAAATCTAGTCAAACTTCCCTTCAGACAAACAGCCAAGCTCCTATGCTACGCAGACGACTTACAGCTTATAGTAAGAGGATCGAACAGACTAGCCAACACGCAACACGCACTCCAACTTATAGAAGAGGAGTGCAACAGACTTGGACTCAAGATAAATCCAGCCAAGTCGAAAGC
>NW_024721855.1:0-28927 GCF_018991925.1 Homarus americanus | reverse complement strand
ACCATGTCAGGTCCGGGACTCTTATGGACCTTTAGCCTGGACAGCTTATTTCTAATACCCTCTTCTGTGAACACAATGTGGGTCAGTGCTGTAGAACCGTCTGTCCTCAAACGCAGGAAGGTTAGTTGCATCCTCTCTTGTGAACACCGAGGAAAAGAAGCTGTTCAATGCCTCAGCTTTATCCTGGTCAGAATCTGCGTAACTACCATCCACCAGCCTCAGGTCTGATACTCCTACTTGCGTTTTCAATTTCGACTTTGCATAGCGGTAAAACGCCTTTGGGTTTGACTTGACCTCGCCATTTACCAGCTTACTAGCCGCTCGGGGGTTAGTCTGTTGTTTATTACTTTGTTTTGAACTTTATTGTCCTGTGTCAGTACGTACAGGGGGAAGCCGGAGTACCTGTAGGAAACCTGTGATGTTTATAGTGTCACACTGGATAACACCCTTCCCATGTCTATCCTGAGACAGGACTCGAATTCAGGACACATTTATGAGATACATGCGTCACCGCTGTTCCACCAACACCTCCGTATGTTCAAATTCTCAAAACTAACAAATCTCGTATTGGTGGTGCGTGACATCACAAAGAAATAGTCGGGTTCACGTTTTCCATTAATACTTTTCAGGATTTTGAATATTTAAATGAGATCTGCCCCATTGTGCCTTGTCTGAGAGGTTGTTGTCCTTATCTTTTAAGGATTTGGAGCCCTTAGGGCCCATACGGAGGACGAGGTCTCATCCTTTGGACATTAGGAACAGGAAATTCTTGCCCTCGAGATTTCAGGGACCTAGAGGTCTTATTTAGAGTCTCTTGGGGACATGAAGTTCTTGTCCAGGGGTCCTTCAGGACCTGTAGATCTTTCTAGGAGCCCTTAGAGATCTAGAGGTCTTCCTTTGGTGCCCTTGGGGATCTAAGATCTTGTCTGGGACAAAATGATGATATACCCTGTACCAGAGAAATATTTTTTTAGTATGAAGTTACACCGATTGTTGAAAGGAAACTATTTGTCTTGCTTTATTATTTTCTCACATTGAATCTACTGTGTACAGATAATTTCGGTTAACATTTTATGGACATAAATGTCTTACATTTTCATTCTCCAAATGATCAACTCTAAGAAAACATTATATCTTGGGACTCTTCATTTTGCATGAGTGTATAACTTCTAGGGGTCATCTTTTTAAGAACATATAAATGAAAATAAATTGAGGTGCTATTCTTAAGGTGACCCAATGGTAGTTATCTTAGGTTCTGTTGTTATCATGTTGTTAATGGTAAAACTCGGCAAATTCTAAGTTATTATGTACCTTCATGTAGAGACTTGTAACACGCTACAATAGATGATGGGAAATAAAACTATTAAGTATTCAGACAAAAACGTGTTTCCTTTATTACAGGAGACACGTAGCCTGGAATACTCGTGTCGTTCACTGAGTGTCACAGCAGCGGGTGATTAAGGTGTCAACTTACACACACACACACAGAACCCATAATAGTGAGAGCATCAACACGTAACACTACATGACGATGATGGTATTAAATTACAAAAAAATATCACAAGTGTTCACCTACATACAAACAACACAACACCTCACAGGGATGACAAACCCCTTAACACATTAGTTTAGCTTTTACAAAATAGTGCAACCGAGCCTTCGAGGCCTTGACCGGGGAATTAATGTGTCGGAGTCGATCGTTGCTATGAGCGGAGGAAAACATTGTGTTGGTCAGTACAGTACCAGTTATAACCTGACATACGTGGTTTTTATTATACATTAATCCTCTTCATCACCGTGCGGCTCGTTGGCGGTCACGTCTCCATTACGCACTGTTGGTAAGTACTGCGCATGATATTAACTCCAGGATGTATCATGTATCTGTACCTGCGCCAGTGTCTGAGTGTTGGTTAAGTCTGGTCTTGATGAACTCGTGATATGGGTATAATATATTTTTTGTTATAGACTGGATATGTGATTTACGTTCTATACAACACAAGAGCTTTTAAAAATTATGGAACATTTGTGGACGACGAGTTAAATGTTGTATAGAATGTAGTACAAGTATATTTAAAGTTGTTTACCTTTTCTGCTCATGATCCGCTGACCTGATGGTGATGGTGAGGTCGAGTCGATGAGTGTCAGTACCTGTTTGCCTCTAATAATAAACAACAGGTAATAGTTTAGTTCTCATCCATCACTGTTGCCTCATCCAGAAGTGAGAGAGTGAGTGGAATAGCTGTCAGTAACTGTGTTTGTGATGAGTCAAACTTCCTATGTCTCTCTCTCCTTCATTACCTCCTCCCCTCCTTCCTCTCTCTCTCTCACTGTTTCCCTTTCTCCCTGTTTCATTCACTGCTTCCCGCTCTCCATCCCTCACCTTCTTACTTCTCCCTCCCTCCCACCCATTCACCACCCAGCTGCCCACCCAACTCACGCCTTACGCCCAATAGACTTCCTGCCATGAGGTATATCAACAGCCTTTACGTCAACAATGGGAATATGCTGATGCCAATTATGTCTACCAAAACAAGATGTGACGTCATAGGCTGTGTCCTGTGTGTATCCTGTGATTGGTGTGTGTGTGTGTGTGTGTGTGTGTGTGTGTGTGTGTGTGTGTGTGTGTGTGTGTGTGTGTGTGTGTGTGTGTACAATGAATGTCTAACTGCAGGGGTTAATAAAATATTTTGGGTAGATGTTGTCGTAATTTTAACACTTAATGGCTGACAGACATAGATGTTATGGGCTGGGACATGAAGACTAGGCAGTGGGGTGGGGCAGTTGACCGAAGCATCTGGATGTGTGAATCAATGGGGGGCCTGACAAATGGGGCGGGGAGGGGCGGGGTGAGGCGGGACTAGTCATGAGCTTTACAAATAAGGGATGAAAAGTGCTGGATGAGGTGTAGTGAATGAAGTGTGGTGGATGAGGTTTGATGGATGAAATGTAGTGGATGAGTATGGTGGATGAGTAAGGTGGATGATTATGTTGGTTGAAGTGTGATGGATGAGGTTTGATGGATGAAATGTAGTGGATTTGCGAATGAATTAAAAAAATTGAATTAAGCCACAGACAACAGCTAGTTTATTGTGCATTCCATATTCATTCCGTGAGGGGCAGCGAAAAAAAAATACAGAACAGAGGCCACAAATGGTGTTTATCAGATCCCAGTGGTAAGGATATTGTGGCGTTGAGTGTTACAGAGTATCTCCTGTACATTGTTTAGTCCTATATAAACGAGTTAACTTATTCACATCAACCTGAAGGTGCGTATTGCCAGAGGTAGAGTACGTATATATATTTCATTTATCTTTTTACTTTCTCTGTAATATCATGTTTTTATGATATATTTCATCATGGTGGTCTATTCCTTGTTTTTGCCTGTCTTCTTGCTTCAAATTCACCAGCAAGTGCTTTCGTGATTATACACTGTCAGGTTTACCTTTGATAAACATGCTTTGTAATCAAACAGTGTGCTTGTTACACGCGCGCTAGACGTGGAGGATGCAGTGGGTGAGGTATGCTGGATGAATAGTAATCGATGAAGGTGTGATGAAAAAAAGTGTGGCAGATCCGGTGTGGTGGAGGAGAGTGGTGGATGAGGTGTTCTTGGACTATGCAGAAGAGGGTGGTATGGTGTAGTCGAACAGTGTGGTATAGGTCTTGTAGTGTGGCAGAATAGTGTGGTAGGGTGATGATGGCTGGTTGAGCAATGTGGTAAAACGGTGGTAATGTCGTAATGATGTCATGTGGTGGAGGTGTGGTAATATAATGGGAGAGTTTGAATAATATGGTGGAGAATGGTAGTCTGGTAGAGCCCTGCGGTAGAGTATGGTGGAGGTGTGGCTGAGTAGCTTAATGGAGTGTGTTAATCAGGTTAAGGCAGTGTGGTAGAAGTGTGGCTGTGGGGTGGAGGTGTGCGGTGGAGATGTGGTGTAGTGTGGTGGAGATGTGGTGTAGTGTGGTGGAGATGTGGTGTAGTGTGGTGGAGATGTGGTGAAGTGTGGTGGAGATGTGGTGTAGTGTGGTGATGTGGTGAAGTGTGGTGGCTTGGTAGTGTGTGTGATGCACTTACATACTTGTGTGGTGATGTGATTAATGAAGCGACATGGTGCCGTTGTTAAGATGTGGTAGTGTGGTGGAGATGAGGTAAGTTGACCGTGTGGTGGCTTGGTGGAGTGGTGATGTGGTAATGAGGTGCAGTGGAATGGTCTGGGGTGGTGGAGGGCGCATCACGCAAGGCAGGTGTGCGGGGACGAGTCTCAGAGGCAACAGTCCGCCAGTGCCTCCCTGTACCATCGAGGTGGCGGTGGCTCAGCTTCCTGCTGGCTCACACACCCACGCCGGGGCCTTCCACGCCCTCTTACGCTCATACCTCCCTCAACACCTAGTTTACCCCGACTGACACCTCAACACCTACCAAAGTTCCCTGTTTCGTGAATATTATTGGTCGTTAATGACAGGGAGGCGGTCTTTCGCCATTTATCATAAGCTGTTCCTTTCTCCCGCGTCCAACAGGTGTGTAAAGGTGTTTAGTGAACAATACAACGCCACCATACACCTGTTCTGGGCCAGGAGTCTTCAGTACTTCTGTCATTATACCTGGTCTGGAGTCTTGAGGCTTGGACACACCTGCTCATAAGGTAAATGGCATCCCTGGTTCAGTAACAGATGTTCAGGTGTAAATAATGTGGTGTGAGGCAGTCTTTTGCGTCTTACTTGTCAAGTGTCACATTCTTGACAATACACCTTCGCCTCTTGACACTCCTTGACACTTCGCCATCAGCATATGGCACATTCTTGATAGTACACCCTCCCGCCCCCTTGAAACACCCCTGACTCTACACCCTCGCCCCGTGACACTCTTAGCACTACAACCTTGTTTCCCGTGGCACTCTTGAACTACACCCGAGCCCCTTGACACACTCTTAACTTTACATCTCAGCCTCAAAATACACACCTGACACTTCACCCATTCCATGTGACACCTTTGGAAAACACCCTCGCTCCATGACCAGCCCTTGACGCAATGCCCTCGCCTCGTGGCACAGCGTTGATTCTCCACCCTCGCTCCATGACACTTTTCGACCTCACTCTCGGCCCGTGACACACCCCTGACATATTGGCAGGACACCTCTGCCCCATGACATCCAAAACACTACGCATCCGCCTCATGACACCTTTAAACTACACCCCCACCCCTTGACACACCTTTGACACTTCACCTCCCCGTGACACTCTTGACACTACACCCTTGACACTAAACCCTCGCCCCGTGACACATCCTTGACACTACACCCTCGCCCCATCACACTACACCCTCACTCCATGACACACCTTGACTCTACACCCTCGCCCCGTGACACATGACAGGAACAAGAATCACATGTCAGGAAATTTCATATATGTCACGTGTCAGAAAATAATTATTAATGAAAATGAAATAACAGCAAACAGTCGAAAAATATACCCATTACCAGCACTTGTTTTAGTGCCTTTATCCAGCTTCTCAGAACAACCAGAGAATCATAAGTTTATAAGTCCTAAGAATATTGTATTGTTGTATCCCTAAGTCTTATAACAATACTCAATTTGAATCAATCGGGTATATTATATATCTGTCAATAACACTTTGTTCTACCCCAATCACCAAATTCCTCCAATAAGCAGAATATTGTAATAGAACTTGAGAATTATTGTTCAATAGAGTCTTATAATAAACATTGTATCTTGCTTCCAAATACACCATGTATTTTCTTGTAATATGTCTTGTTTATGGAGCACGAGCCAATACTCCGTTAAGTGCATCAACACTAAGGTGAGGGCGACGCCATTATAGTTCAGGACAACATACAGCACATTATGGGTCATTTTCTTGTGTTATTGAGGGGAATGTGAGCTTTATTGGTTAAGATTATGGTATTATCTGAATCCTATTTTATTTAGAAGATAATTGTGTATTTTCCGTGTGCTTGTGTTAATTATTTTATCCTATCTGCTTGTGTGTGTGTGTGTGTGTGTGTGTGTGTGTGTGTGTGTGTGTGTGTGTGTGTGTGTGTGTGTGGTGTGTGTGTGCATAATAATACAACTAATAATAATCAACGAGGATCAGAGAGAGTTGAAAGGGACAGTCAGTGTAGTAAGCGCCTCGTGGTGTGTGGTGGTGAGAGAATAATCTTGTACTCCCTCTTTTGGATTCTTTCTGTGAGTCCTAAGAAGACCAGACAGGGGCGGCATAGGTGAGTTTAGGAAGTATGAATGTGTAAATATTCAAGTAGTCATGTGTAGGGCAATTATTCATTGATCATTTGAGCCCCTACTTCCCTACCCACCTTACTTCCTCCCCTGCCCCCCCTCCCCTTCCTCCTCCCCTCCATTTCCTCCTCCTCCCCCTGCCCTCCCCCCCTTCCTCCTCCCTCCTATCCACATGTCTTACACCCATCCATTACCCTACACATATTAATTCAGTCATTCGTCATTCATACCCATTCCATCATCCTCTCCCCATTCTTTCTTCACATTTAACCTACCCATCCATTACCTTCTATCCCCACCACCCCCTAGCCCTCGAACCCTCTCTTAGCTCACCCTCAGCCCACCTCCAGCCCACCAACCCTCCCCAACCAACTAACCCACCACATAAGCCTCGTCTGGTTATACGTGTCTGGAGGGCCAATTAGGTGAGCCATAGACCGAATACTCTCACCTATATTTCTCAACCTCATACTTATGGCACCAAGTCTTCTCTCTGTCACACCTTCAGAGACAGACAATCAAACGCATTCTCACGTTTACTCTCGAAAGACAAATATACCTCGAGAATGTTAGTCAATATGGTAGAACATTTGGGAGAGTGTTCTTATTTGTTCTAGCTGTATAATACACGTGATCATATTTGTTCTTGACCTGTTGATATTTGTTCTAGATTTGTGACCTGTTCGTGTGTAGTGTGTGTGTGTGTATGTGTGTGTGTATGTGTGTGTGTGTGTGTGTGTGTGTGTGTGTGTGTGTGTGTGTGTGTGTGTGTGTGTGTGTGTTTACAACTTTTCCTTGTACACTTCGATTATCGGGTGTCGATTTTATTTGATCACATGAAGGTTAGGTTAGTTAGGTTAGGTTAGGTTAGGTTAGGTTAGGTTAGGTTAGCTTAGGTTAGGTACATAGATATCCAGTAAGGTTGTAATGCAAGACTGAACTGAAAGTTACAAACGTCATTATATTGCTGTACTTCTTAATAATTACTGCAATGACTTATTCCTGAGGCGAGTGTACAGTATACTGTGGGGCGGTGTTCATCATGTTCTGCACAACAACAATGATTTAGTCATCAAAGAGAATAACACACACACACACACACACACACACACACACACACACACACACACACATTGGTGGCTGAAGGGTTCTAATGCTTTACTGAAATAATTAATGAACTTCCGCCTTAGAATAAATCTGTCCTTTGGAACTTAAACGTATTTTTCCCTTGAAGCGAGAGAACGTATACAGTTATGGTAGAGTACTGGTCTAATTTCGAGGCCATTTTGAATATTTTTATGCCTAGGTAAGCCAATTTTATGATTTTTGTAATAATTGAAAAATATAAATTCCCTGATGCACTAGAGCTTTCTGATGAGGAATATTCATTAAATATAATAAATAATTTGAGATCTCAGCCGTAACAGACAGACAGACAGACAGACAGACAGACAGTGACTACAAAAGACAGAAAATGAGTAAATTAGGAGATTCATTACTTTGTGGGGGTCACGGTGTCTGTATTTGTGTAGGGAAGATTGACTACCTTACTTTTTATGTAGGGAGGGGGTGTTGGGTGGTCACAGGGTAATACACTGTAGTTATTTTATATTATTTGATACACTATTGACCATATTTTGATATATTAGAGAATAGGGCTATATATTTTTTTTTTATATTAGAGATTAGAGTTATATGAAATCTCCATGTTAGTATGTATGCTAATTTCTTGATTATTTTGCCAATAGTATGAGTAAGTAATAAGATGTGTCGCCATAAGCTGTGTTAGCACGGCCTTGTTAGAAAAGTTTATTCAGTCAGTCAGTCAGGTCACAAATGCCACACATGGAGATTGCAGACGCAGTTAACCACGACGCTCTGGTAACTATGTAAGAAGAAATATTGTGATAAAACTACGCCTGTCAGTTTACCATGCCAAGCTCATGACAGAAACGGGTAGATAAACACCTGGCATAATTCCCCTTGACACACCTGACTCATGACTGTGACTGATGATTACCTGAACCAGAAAAACCTCGCAACATATGTGACTAAAATTTGGCACGTGATTATGACTAACATATATACACATATGGGATGTACATAGTGTTTACATAGTCTTTTGATGGTTGTATTTACATAAACATTAATGGACTCTGTAAATACAATCACTAAAGGACTCTGTAAACACAATCATCAAGGGCCTCTGTAAACATAAACATTAAGGAATATGCAAACACAAACATTAACACCGTTTGTAAACATCCCGCACTGGTAACAAAACAACGTTGCTTTAAATAATTCTGTCTCATCTACACACTCTATGATCTTTCTGACACAAGACAAACATATCCACAGACCACAACTATCAAAAACACATTCCCAAATATATCTGACCTATAAAATGGCCTTTTTACAATAGAAATAAACGTGACCTAGACAAAACATATTTACACATCTGACTCATAAAACTAAAAAACAAAAACAACAAAACAACACCTGACTGAAATTTTTACTCATCCAAACACAAATAGAAACCAAAGTTGACATTTGAACATGGAGCTGACATTTGTGATTCCCCCTAAGTCTCTCTCCTCACTTTTATATTATTTAAGTGAAGAAGAGAAGGTCAGGCGACGAATTTAGTACAGTCGCTGCTTGGGGTTGGGGAGGGAGGTGATCACTGTAATCGCTCGTGGCGTCGCTCTGCCGCTGGTGTATGGTTAATGGTGGACAGGGTCGGCTCCAGGTTTCAAAGGTTTTACTCTCTCGTTAAGGTCGATTTAGGCGACAGGGTGGATTTTTTCGGGTGTGGGTGGATGTTGTTTTCCTGGCGTGGTGTGGGTTTTCTAGGCGTGGGAAGATTTTCTAGCGTGGATGGGCGGTTTTTCTGGCGTGCGTTTGAGGGCGGGTTTTCCTGGCGTGGATGAGGTTTCTTGGCCTGAGTGGGCGGATTTTCCTGGTGTGGATGGTGCTGGTTTTTCTGGTGGTAGGTGGGTTTTCTTGGGCTTGATGGCGGTGTTGGGAATTTGGCAGTACAGTAATTATAATTTACAAATTCAAATGAGAATAGTTAGTTAAATATCAATCAATATTACTTTTACCTTGTATGTATTGATTTATTTCAATTAAATATATTATCATCACATTGTTACTCGATGTTAAATTTAATCAAGAATACAAACAATATTCGTAAAATAAGCTAATACATGACATTGTTAACAAATTCATTATAACTAGACGCTTTTACGTTATACACAATAAATCACCAACCGATAAGATATTGATATGAATAAATAATATCCAATCAATGACGCCGAGGCATTGATGGGGACATTTCAATGGTTGTTTTCACCTTTTTTTTCAACCAATGAGCGGTTACCTGTGACGTAATTAGGCGGTTATATATAGGCCCTCTTTGTAATATTTATTCAGTCATTCGACCTACAAATTGACGAAAATGTTCTCTGGTCAGTGGACTCTTGATCAAATCTCTTCGATGTAACGCGATATAATAATATTTATTGTCATACACAGCGATGTAAATACTTAAGTAAGTGAATGAGTTCCCATTGAGATCAAACAACTTTCGACAAAATTTCATAGGAAAAGTCTAATCGGTTAAGTTAGATTTGGTTAGGTTAAGTGAGATTGGGTTAATTTCATTTAGGTTAAGTTAGATTGGGATAGTTTTGTTAGGTTAAGTTAAATTAGGTTAATTTTGGTAGAAGTCTCGTAAAATTCACAGGTGATATGGAGAGCTGTGAACACCTGGTAGAGCTCGCCAAAACGCATGCGCTGAAGAAGCTGCAGTAAGCTAACGTAACAATAATAATAAAAGCAGTGGTCTCATGCACACAATGAACTTGGTGCCACTTAAAGATAATCTATATTTATTGGTCTCAAACTTAAACCATTTAAATGATTTTCGAGAGCCTTAAATTGAACATAAATATAGTTTTTAGGGTGTGTTAACCAAGTGGCACTCCGTCACCTCTTGGTTTTACAGCACAATACTCACGCTGTTGTTTGTCGCATCAAATGGATTCTTTCACGGTTGGAAAGATCGACAAAATCCTCTAATGCACGAATTCTCTAAGTATTGCAGGCGTGTTTTGAGCGGTTACACACACGTTCACACAAAAAATAATAACGGATATTGAATGAAAACTTTAAATATTAATAAAAATTCACTAGAGTGCATTATTTTCGTTTGAATTTAAAAAAGTCAACACCAAGAGTAGTTACGAGTGCATTAAGTAACCCCTGACATTACGACAAACGGTCATATATTGACTGCATCTGAGAATGTCTTAATATGCACACACACACACACACACACACACACACACACACACACACACACACACACACACACACCACACACACCACACATTACTGATAATTGCCAAACAAAATCTATATATAAAATCAGTTTACTTACGCGTCTTCACGATCAGTCATAGTGCCAAGTAGAATCAATATGTAAAGTACTCAGTATAGGAGATGTAAACAGGGAAACCAGATACCAGATGAACAACGATGCCATAGAGAAATCCGACCGTGAGAGAGATTTAGGAGTAATGATAAGTAGGAACCTTAAGCCAAGTAAACAATGTGTTTTGCTCGTAACAAGGCTAATAAAGTACTTGGGTTCATACAAAGGAGTGTTAGTTACAAGACTAGTGAGGTCATCCTAAAACTGTATCTTGGCTTGTGAGACCACACCTGGATTACGCAGTTCAGTTCTGGTCACCGAATTACAGAATGGATATAGAATCCTTGGAAAAGAATTCAGAGGAGAATGACAAGACTAATCCGCATTAGGAACCTTGAGTATAGAGACAGGTTAAAGCATCTAATTTGCACTCCTCGAGAGACGTAGAGCGAGGGGCGACCTGATAGAGGTGTATAAATGGAAGTCAGGGCTAAACAAAGGGGACATTACAAAGGTACTCAAACTATCCAACCAGGAGCGAACTCGAAACAATGGTTTTAAATTAGACAAATCTCGATTTAGGCGCGAAATAGGTAAACATTGGTTTGGAAACAGAGTAGTGGATGAATGGAACAAGTTACCAAATATCATCATTAACTTTAATACGCTGAATTGCTTCAAACATAGGTTGGATGCTTATATGAGCAATAGGGTTGGGTGTAAACGGGACTGCCCAGTATGGGCCAAAAGGCCCGCTGCAGTTTCCTCCATTCTTATGTTCTTATGATCTTATGTTCTTATAAGCTCCTTCAATTAAAAATAAAATGCCTCACGTAACTTAAAACGTAACGTAACCTAACCTAGTTTAACTTGGCCTAACTTAACCTAACATAGCCTCCTTCTAGGTGAAATAATCTGGGTGTTTAATCTTCAGGTGACTCAAATAAATGAATAAATAAATAAATTAATTAATTCATTCATTAATAAATAAATAAATAAATATGACCTACAGAGGAGAAGACAATGTCACAGGAGGATATTGTCACCTGTTCTCTGCTGTTCGATCTTATGGATTCACTATAATGAGCCATCCCGTGATTGTGACAGGTGTTAAGGTGAGGCAACAAGACAGGTGTTAATGATTCTAGCGGGTGATGGAAGGTTTTTTGTACAGGTAGTGAGTCTTCTTTCCTGCAGTGAACAACAAATATGTTTAATGATGTTATTATAGATCTACCTTATCTTCCACTTCTCTCTTCCTCCTCACACCTCTTCCTCTTCATCCCTTTCCTCCTCTTATTCTTCTTTTCCTCCTCCTCTTTCTCCTCCTACCCTCTTCACGCCTCCTCCTCCTTCTCCTTTCCCTTCCAATTCCTCTTCTTATTCGTGGTCCTCGTTATTCTTATCTTCTTCTTCCTCCTTCTTCCCCTCTACTTCTCTTCCTCCTCCTGCCTCCCCTCATGATCAGCAGGAGGCAGAGGCCCAGACATACGCAGCGCTGCCGCCTCGTATCGCGTCACCCACGGGTCGTATCTCAGTAATAAATTAACCAATCGATTTCAAACCTCGTAGTTGTCAGGGGTGGGTAGATGACCTGACCTTACCCCATCCTCTGTGTGTGGGGGATGGTGGGGAGGTGGGGAGGTGGTGTTTGTGGGAGGTGGTGTGGGGGTGGAGGGAGGTGGTGTGGAGGGAGGTGGTGTGTGTGTGTGGGGGGGCGAGGTGATGTGTGTGTGGGGGTGCTTGTGTAGGGAAGAATGTTATATACGGGAAGTTATTCAGTTGTGTGTATGCGGCGATAGGCAGGTGTATGATTGTCTGTAGGGGAAGGTATAGGTGTTTGTGTAGGGAGCATGTGTATGGGGAGGCTGGAAGTGTGTGTGGGGGAGTTAGACAGGTGCGGTAGGAAGAGGTTGGACAGGTGGATATGGGTGACCGCATCAGGGAGATGTACAAATTGGGTAGGTGTGTAGGGAGGAGGAGGGTGGTTGGGAGGTGGGTGGGTGTAATTAAATCTGACGAGGACTCAAAACTATAGGAAGATCTAAAAAAAAATTGAATGGTCTGAAAAATGGCAGATGAAATTCAATGTGGACAAATGTAAAGTACTTAGTCTAGAGATGTAAGCAGAGAAACCTTAAACCAGGTGAACAACGTTGTTATTGAGAAATCCGAATGTGAGAAGATTTTGGAGTAATAATAAGTAGGAATCTTAAACCAAGTAAACAATGTGTATTTGTCGAAACAAGGCAAACAAAGTACTTTGGGTTATACAAAGGAGTGCTAGTTACAAGACTAGCGAGGTTATTCTAAAATTATATCTTGCGCTTGTAAGATCTCGCTTGAATTACGCAGTTCAATTCTGGTCACCGTATTACAGAATGGATATAGAATCCTTGGAAAGAATTCAGAGGAGAATGACAAGACTAATCCCGGTATTAGGAACCTTGAGTACAGAGACAGGTTAAAGCTTCTTCATTTGCACCTCGAGAGACGTAGAGTGAGGGCGCATATGATCGAGGTGTATAAATGGAAGTCAGGGCTAAACAAAGGTGACATTACAAAGGTACTCAAACTATCCAACCAGTAGCGAACTCGTAACAATGGTTTTAAATTAGACAAATTTAGATTTAGGCGAGATAGGTAAACATTGGTTTCGAAATAGCGCAGTGGATGAGTGAACAAGTTACCAAACATCATCATTAACTCGAACACACTGGATAGCTTCAAACATAGGTTGGGTGGATATATGAACTATAGGGGTTGGGTGTAAATGGGACTGCTCCAGTATGGGCCATAGGCCCGCTGCGGTTTCCTCCATTCTTATGTTCTTATGTGGGTCGGTGGGGAAGATAATTTGGGTAAATGGGCGAGTGGGTGTGTTTGGGGCTAGGCCATACCAAGGTCGGGGCAACAAGCGTGTGTGTGGGTAGGAAAGTCAATTTGGGCAAGTGAGGAATGGGTGTGTTTCAGGGGCTAGACAGTGTGTGTGTGTGTGTGTGTGTGTGTGTGTGTGTTACCCATTGTTTGTTATTTTCTTTCACTGTTCTTCCTCCAAGATCTCTCTCTCTCTCTCCACACACACACACACACACACACACACACACACACACACACACTTCCCTACTCCGAATGTCACAGATAAAATATTAGTTCACATTAATATTTGCAGATCACGACATAACTCATCACTGAAGGTCATATAAGTCGTAATAAAACTATATATTATAACGAGGGCATTTATCCATACGACACAGCATACAGACTCTGTACTATATCCTGAAGGAATACTGTACAGTTATACCTGGCTTGTGCACACCTGGCTTGTACACACCTGGCTTGTACACACCTGGCTTGTACACACCTGGCTTGTACACACCTGGCCTGTATACACCTGTCTTTTACACACGTGGCTTGTACTCACCTGGCTTTTACACACATGGCTCTACACACCTGGATTTTACTGTCGAGTATATATGTAATAACGAGACAGGTAGATATTGTTTATAATGACCTTTCTTCTCTCTCTCTCTCTCTGCTTCTTATTTGTTGATTAATTTGCTTGTTTGTGCGTGTGTCTATGCTTCTCTCCCATCTATTAACCTACGCCTCCGTTTATCAAGAGAAAGAGAGAGACAGAGAGAGAGAGAGAGAGAGAGATGAGAGCGAGATTACAAGATAAATTAAATAAACCCAGAATTAACCGTCTAACCTAACCTAACCTCAACCTAACCTAACCTAACCTAACCTAACCTAACCTAATTCAACCTAACCTAATCTAACCTAACCTCATCATCCTCTTCCCTCACCCCCTCCTCACCTTTCGTTCCCCACCCCTCTCTCTCCACCCCTTCCCTTCCTCCCCTCTCTCTCCATCCCCTTCCCTTTCCTCCTCTTCTCCCTTCTTCCACCTCCCTTCCCTTTAATTGAGGTACTGGGGAGGAAGTAGTTAGTTGAATTATTTACTGTGGCACAACTATCGGTGCCATTTATCATGGCTAGACAAACTGCACAGTTGGCACTTTGTGAATTTGCCACTTCTTCTACGTCACCTTGATGACCTACGATGACCTATGATGAACTACAATGACCTATAATGAAATATAATGATCTATAAGGACCTATAATGATCTATAAGGACCTATAATGACCTATGATGACCTATAATATCGTATGGTGACCAATAATGACCAATGATGAACTGTAATGACTTATGAAGACCTATGATGACTTAAGATGACTTATGATGACCTATAATGACCTATGATGACTTACTAAGGCCAAGGTGAATATGCGTAGTATATTGATAATGATGAGGAGGACAACAACAACAACAACAACTCACTCACGAATAATTGTGCCGATATTTATTAGAGAGAAAAAAGTATGGCTAACAATCCTTCACGACAGTCTCTTATAACGAATCAATATGACGTAAACACTTAAGAAATTGAAAGATGAATTTTTAGTGATCTTCTCGGAAATATCAATACATATTTATTTAGTTTTTATATTTTTTTTTATTTTATTTTATTTATTTTTATTTTATTTTTTCGGGGTGAAGATGAAATTTCAGTCCCGTCTGTTGGAAATTGTTTAAAAAAGTGTCGTCATATTTATTCCTCCCTACCCTTCCTCTCCTTCCCCACTCCTCTATTATTTCCTTACCTTTCCATCCTCACCTTCAATCCTCCTTTATTCTTCCACCTCTACTCGCCCTCCTTCCTCTTTCCTCCTTCTCTCTTTCCTCTTCTTCTTCCTTATGAAATTTCTGATGCCGCCTTTAGTACTGTAGCCTCAACACACACACATAATTATCCTCTGGAGCTAACCTGCCGTGACCTTCTAGTGAGGTCAGAACACAACTATTAATTCTCAACCCACAACAAAAAATATGTAAACAAAACTACACCTGAAAAAAATAAATGACATGTTCTTGCCTGTGTATATAACCTAACCTAACCTAACTCTAACCAAGAAATTCGATACGACTAAATTATAGGTGCGATTTTGGCAAATAATTCCCCACCATCTTGTTAATAAATTGTTAAGTTGTATACCTTTGTAGTTATTGTATATTTTAACATAATATAACAGCACAAAACAGTGTTAGTCGTGAGCTTTGTGTTAATAAAGTTAGAAATGGAGTAACTTTAATTTATTACGATTATTTAGCTATTCATTTACTATTATTTAGCTATTTATTTACTATTATCTATTATTTATTTACTATTATTTAGCTAATTACTAAGTATTATTTATCTATTTAATTACACAAAAAGTTCTGTGGAAATGGGAAATGGGAAAGAGGAGGGAAGGGGAAGGGTATTGAAAGGATGGGTTAAGGGATGGGAAGGAAGAGGGAAGGGAGATTGAAGGATGGGAGTAGGGATGGGGAAGGAAAGGAGGATTGAAGGTGGAGGAAGGAATTTTGAAGGAAGGGGGATTGAAGAGCTGGGTTGAGGGGTGGAATGGGAATCGAAGGGAGAAGTAGGATGTCTGTCATAGGGGAGAGGGAAGGATATATCGAGTAAGAACATACCATTATACTTCACCCTCCCCCCCTCCCTCCTCCCACTTCCTGTCCCTCTCTGCCCTCTCTTCTGCCCACTCCTCTCCCTTCCCCCTCCCCATTATAAGGCCTTGCTGTCTCCCTAAACACGCATGCTTCTTTCCCAGTCCCCCCCATCCCCAAACAAAATGGAGGGAGGAGGGATGGAGGTAATGAGGTGGAGGAGTGAAGGGGTGGAGGGAGGGCGGCAGAGTCGGTAAGTGTGCGTGACGCCCCCCTTAACCCATACCATGAAGGGTCATTTACATTGAGGATCTTAACTAAGTGTGCGTGACGCCTCCTCCTCTAACCCATACCATGAAGGGTCATTTACATTGGAGGATCTTAACTATGTGCGTGACGCCTCCTCCCCTTAACCCATACCATGAAGGGTCATTTACATTGAGGATCTTAACTAAGTGTGCGTGACGCCTCCCCCTAATTCTTAACCCACCATGAAGGGTCATTTACATTGAGGATCTTAACTAAGGTGTGTGACGCCTCCCTCCCTAACCCATACCATGAAGGGTCATTTACATTGAGGATCTTAACTATGTGGGTGGCCCTCTGGTGGATACTGACGGGAGCCTTCAGTCTGCCCTCACACCCACCCACCCACCGCCCTGCTCACCCGCCCATCAGACTCGTCACTTTCTCCACGTCACGTTGATATTCTGTTCAAAATGTAAAACAAAACGCAAAACAATAGTAGTAGTAGTAGTAGTAGTGTATGTGTGTATGCTGGTTAGCAATCATATATTATGAATGATCATAGAAAGTGCTACTAGTGTATTTAAATCATAAAGAAGAATTTACTGGCTGTGTAGGTATTATTTTATCCTCCTGGTTCTACTGGGGAGCGGCTACGATAATAATAATAATAATAATAATAAAACTTTGCCTACGTGGGGTCGGTCTCATGTCAACAACACAAACACCACCATGCGTGTTCTCACATCGCCTCATCGGTCTCTATGTCAACAACACAAACACCACCATGCGTGTTCTCACATCGCCTCATCGGTCTCATGTCAACAACACAAACACCACCATGCGTGTTCTCACATCGCCTCATCGGTCTCATGTCAACAACACAAACACCGCCATGCGTGTTCTCACATCGCCTCATCGGTCCTCGCGTCAACAACACAAACACCACCATGCGTGTTCTCACATCGCCTCATCGGTCTCATGTCAACAACACAAACACCACCATGCGTGTTCTCACATCGCCTCATCGGTCTCATGTCAACAACACAAACACCACCATGCGTGTTCTCACATCGCCTCATCGGTCCATGTCAACAACAAACACCACCATGCGTGTTCTCATCGCTCATCGGTCTCATGTCAACAACACAAACACCTACCATGGTTCTCACATCGCCTCATCGGTCCTGGCGTCAACAACACAAACACCACCATGCGTGTTCTCACATCGCCTCATCGGTCTCATGTCAACAACACAAACACCACCATGCGTGTTCACATCGCCTCATCGGTCTCATGTCAACAACACAAACACCACCATGCGGTTCTCACATCGCCTCATCGGTCTCATGTCAACAACACAAACACCTACCATGCGTGTTCTCACATCGCCTCATCGGTCCTGTCAACAACACAAACACCACCATGCGTGTTCTCACATCGCCTCATCGGTCTCATGTCAACAACACAAACACCACCATGCGTGTTCTCACATCGCCTCATTGGTTCAGTCAACAACACAAACACCACCATGCGTGTTCTCACATCGCCTCATTGGTCTCATGTCAACAACACAAACACCACCATGCGTGTTCTCACATCGCCTCATTGGTCTCATGTCAACAACACAAACACCACCATGCGTGTTCTCACATCGCCCGTTGGTCTGCGTCAACAATACAAACACCACCATGCGTGTTCTCACATCGCCTCATTGGTTCATGTCAACAACACAAACACCACCATGCGTGTTCTCACATCGCCTCATTGGTCTCATGTCAACAACACAAACACCACCATGCGTGTTTCACATCGCCTCATTGGTTCTGTCACAACACAAACACCACCATGCGTTCTCACACGCCTCATTGGTCTCATGTCAACAACAAACACCACCATGCGTGTTCTCACATCGGCACATCATTATACGTCCAAAAACGCGAGACAAATCTTTAATTCTCGCCCGTGTGTTTCTGTGTTTATCCGATCGTAATGATTTGCTGCTATCAGTATAATAGATATATTTGCAGGCGATATCACTCAAATGTTTGTTCACCACGCTTCTACCAGTGCTCTAACTCAACCTTAAACTTACCTATTTGGGACCGAGTTTAGGTTAAATTAGGTTTTTCTATTAGGAATGGTGCTCGAACTTAAGAGTCTAATTAGGTTTCTTTGGAAAGCTCTACTAGGAATGTGCTTATTACAACTGGTGCCTACCTACAACGCCACAACCATTATCACAACCCACACCACTTCAAGACCACACCACCATCAACCCTCAACAGCACAGCCATCGTACACTGCTTCCATTCAGATATTCCTCACCTAAGAACATAACTCACACCGCCTCTGAATCAACACTTCAGAACTTGCTGCCAACACTGAAATAATTCTTGGTTTTATTTATTTTCTTCTTTCTTTTCTTTTCTTTCTTTTCTTTCTTATGAATTACAACTTTTATTGAAGGGAGGGTCACTGGTAAGGGTGGATGACAGTCTGCCACATTCTGCCCTCGTCTGTTTTATTCTGCCTCAGTCTTCCATTTTTCACCCTGAAGCCACATCAATCACCCCACCTCACTTGGCCGCCCTCCTCCTCTATGCCCGGTGTCATCATCACTTTTTCTGTCATTTCACGTTATATCAGTGTCCACTATTACTCTACACTACCACCACTAACATACGTACAGTTCACTCTCAGACACTCGGGGTTCCTTTAACTTCATTAGAACTCGTTTTATTTAGCACCATAACACCAATTATTACCGCCATTGTTGTTCACATAACTTCGTAGGAACATTAATAGTAATTTTTCACCTAAACATTCGCTAATATTGTGAAATCTCAACAGGTTATCTAGCTGAAGTTTTGTCTCTGTGTTTTAGTCGTCCTCAGGATATATGGAGACACGACTTAAAATATCAAAAAGCAAAAACTAGATTACTTACCTCTAATCTGTTGCTTTCAGAAATATAACCATAATTCAGAATTCTGATTTGACTGTTTTAACAATCAAAATCTTGACTGTTCATCAACCAATTTTCGAATTGCTCTTATAAAACGATTACTAATCACCCCGGAAGCGAGTTTCATCACAAACAATTAACTATTTTCCTTAATTTATCGAACAGTAAATTGAGAGGTTCATTCTGGGTGACGAGGCAGGATATTACTATACCTTCCTGACAGTGAAGCTCGGGACCTGTTCCTTTCTATTCAAGCCAGGACTCTCAAGGGACCCGATCTTAAAACAATATTTTCGACACCCTAAAAACTTTCAGATATAAATACTTTGAGTGGGAAGTTCACAGCAGTATTTCTTGTTACTTTGAGTCACTTTCCACTCATCAGTAACCATAATGAGTCCTTAACCAAACCTAACCAAACACTGACTCTACACTCTGCGTCCCTTCAGGGGATGATGTAGCCGTAAGTGTTAAAGCTCCTTTTAAAAATTCAATTAAAACGATAATTAATATTCCCGTCACTACGGCTACCAGTGGATGAGAGTAGGTAGGTGAAGTGGCTCGTAAAATGATGCGTTTAATGTCGTAATTTCATCCTTCATGGCGTATTGGTTATTGACTCACGACTTAACTTATGCCTCTTACTCTAACTTAACTTACGCCTCGTCCTCTAACTTAACTTATGCCTCGTCCTCTAACTTATGCCTCGTCCTCTAACTTATACCTCTTACTCTAACTTAACATACGCCTCGTCCTCTAACTTAACTTATGCCTCGTTCTCTAACTTATGCCTCGTCCTCTAACTTATGCCTCGTCCTCTAACTTACGCCTCGTCCTCTAACTTAACTTATGCCTCGTTCTCTAACCTACACTTATGCCTCGTCCTCCAGCATACATGTCTCAAAAGTGCATTAAAGAATGTCACCGTAATTGGACATGCTCTCTCATGCTCAGTTAAGGGAGAGAACCTATGGTAAGAATGTTGTGAGAATCAGGATGAGTGTTAATGGAGAATGATGCAGTATGTGAAGGTATCTGTACAGTATAGTATCGGCTCTTTTTCCTCCTGCTGGTGCTTCTACAGGAGTGAATAACGATGGCGATTATACTTATAGACGATAATCCATTAATTTCATGTTTTTCACCCTCGCTGTGTGTTAATGGAGGGGTGTTATCATCATCTCTTACTGTTGGTTGTAATCGTCTGTTTGTGTGAAGCTCCGTGGACTGATGGAAGGGAAATGAGACACTTTATCTTGTCACTAGGGAGAGGAAGTCTATTGCTGATTATAGGGAGGTCTTAAGGTCAGGTCAAAGGTCATGTTTGATGTCATAGCAACCTGCAGATGAAAAAAAACTGAGCCAGAAAGAACAAAAAAGAGGTTCAGCTAAATAAAGGGGGTCAGGGGGTCCACTTAATAGGGGGGGTCAGGGTCCACTAACAAGGGGTCAGGGGGTCCACTAAACAAGGGGGGCCAAATCACTAAACAGGTCAGGGGTTCACTAAACAAGAGGAGGGGTCGACCTTACACGCCCTATTAAGGAATTGATTACAGGAAGTTAGTGGAAGGAACTTAACCCACTACCACGCCCTGCCCATCACCACCACGCCCTGTCCACCACTGCCCTGCCCACCACCATGCCCTGCCCATCACCACGCCCTGCCCATCACCACCACGCCCTGTCCACCACCACGCCCTGCCCACCACCACCATGCCCTGCCCACCACCACGCCTCTGCCCATCACCACGCCCTGCCCACCACCACGCCCTGCCCACCACCACCTGTTTGAGGAGATGTAGAGGATAGATAAAATAGTCAAATAAGAGGAAGAAATGGGAATGAGAGAGAAGATGAAGGGAAGAGGAGGGAAGGGAGAAAATTATGTATAAATAAAGGAGAAATAAAGTTAAGGGAAAAGTGTAAGAATAGGGAGGGAGGGAGATGGGAGGAGGGATGGGAGGGAGCAAAGGAAAGGAAGAAGGTGATTGTGTGAGTGTGTGTAGGTTAGGTATAGGTTGGGAAAGGGTGGTGGTGGTGGTATGTTGTGCACTCAGGGGGCGTGGTTGGGGTAGTTGGGGTAGTAGTAGTGGTAGTGGGGTGATAGTACTTGAGGGTGCTGGTGGTGATAGAGTGTGTTAGTATCATAGGGTGGTGGTGGTGGTAGTGGTAGGGGTAGTGGTGGTGGTGGTAGGGGTAGGGGGTGGTGGTGGTGGTGGTGGTGGTAGGGAGTGGTGATAGTGGTAGGTTGGTGGTAGTAGTGGTGGTAGGGCACGGCGTGACAGTAATTGGGAAAAATGATAAGATAATGAAGAGAGGAGGGTTAACGAGAGAGAGACTATCACTACCATCAGCACCTCCTTTTGCACACGACCTCTACATGACTGCCATTACCGTGTTGCATGTACAGTAAGTTAGTATTGCTTATCCTCGTGTTTTAATTACCTGGGCTGTGTTCTGCTGTGTTTGTTGCCCTGGGTTTGTATTCTTGCTGGGTTGTGTTGCCTAGGTTGTATTCTGCTGTGTTGTGTTGCCCTATATTTATGTTTGCCCTGGGTTTGTGTTCTGCTTTGTTGTGTTTACCTGTGTTTGTGTTCTGCTGTGTTTGTATTTACCCTGGGTTGTGTTCTGCTGTGTTGTGTTACCTGTGTTGTGTTCTGCTGTGTTTGTGTTACCTGGGTAGTGTTCTGCTGTGTTGTGTTACCTGGGTTGTGTTTCTGCTGTGTTGTGTTGTCTGGGTTGTGTTCTGCTGTGTTGTGTTTGCCTGGGTTGTGTTCTGCTGTCATTATGCCCTGGGTGTGTTTCTGCTGTGTTGTGTTACCTGGAGTTTGTATTCTGCTATGTTGTGTTTACCCTAGGTTTGTGTTCTGCTGTATTTATGTTACCTAGGTTGTGTTCTGCTGTGTTGTATTTGCCCTAGGTTTTGTTTTCTGCTGTGTTGTGTTGCCTGGGTTGTGTTCTGCTGTGTTGTGTTACCCTGGGTTTGTGTTTTGCTATGTTGTATTTACCTGGGTTGTGTTCTGCTGTTATTACCCTGGGTTGTGTTCTGCTGTGTTGTGTTTGCCCTGGGTTGTATTCTGCTGTGTTGTGTTGCCCTAGGTTTGTGTTCTGCTGTGTTGTGTTACCTAGGTTTGTGTTCTGCTATGTTGTGTTACCTGGGTTTGTGTTCTGCTGTGTTGTGTGCCTGGGTTTGTGTTCTGCTGTGTTGTGTTTCCTGGACATGTTCTGCTGTGTTGTGTGCCTGGGTTGTGTTTCTGCTGTGTTGTGTTGCCTTGAGTTGTGTTCTGTATTTGTGTTACCTGGGTTGTGTTTCTGCTGTGTTGTGTTGCCCTGGGTTGTGTTCTGCTGTGTTTGTGTTGCCCTAGGTTTGTGTTCTGTTATGTTGCTTTGCCCTGGGTTGTGTTCTGCTGTGTTTGTATTACCCTGGGTTGTGTTTACCTGGTTTGTGTTCTGCTGTGTTGTGTTGCCCTAGGTTGTATTTCCTGCTGTGTTGCCCCTGGGTTGTATTTCTGCTGTGTTGTGTGCCTGGGTTGTGTTCTGCTGTGTTGTGTTGCCTAGGTTTTGTTCTTGTGTTTACCTGGGTTGTGTTCTGCTGTGTTGATGTTGCCTGGGTTGTGTTCTGCTGTGTTGTGTTACCCTGGGTTGTGTTCTGCTGTGTTGTGTTTACCCTGGGTTTTGTTTTGTTGTGTTGTGTTATTCCTGGGTTTTTGTATTCTGCTGTGTTGTGTTGCCCTGGGTTTGTGTTCTTGCTATGTTATGTTACCTAGGTTGTGTATTCTGCTGTGTTATGTACCTGGGTTGTGTTCTGCTTTATGTTGTGTTACCCTGGGTTGTGTTCTGCTGTTTGTTTACCTGAGTTTGTCTATATTGTGTTACCCTGGGTTTGTGTTCTGCTGTATTTTATTTACCCTAGGTTGTGTTCTCTTTGTGTTGTGTTACCTGGGTTGTGTTCTGCTGTGTTGTGTTTACCCTGAGGTTGTGTTGCTGCTATGTTTGTGTTACCCTGGGTTGTGTTCTGCTGTGTTGTATTACCCTGGGTTGTATTTCTGCTGTGTTTGTATTTACCCTAGGTTGTGTTCTGCTATGTTGTGTTACCTGGGTTGTGTTCTGCTATGTTGTGTTACCCTGGGTTGTGTTCTGCTATGTTGTGTTTGCCTGGGTTGTGTTCTGCTGTGTTGTGTTACCTAGGTTGTGTTCTGCTGTGTTTTGCCTGGGTTGTGTTTCTGCTGTGTCCTTTATTAGTTTTGTGTTTCTGCTGTGTTGTATTGCCTAGGTTTGTGTTCTGCTATGTTGTGTTACCCTAGGTTGTGTTCTGCTGTATTGTATTACCTTGGTTTGTGTTCTACTGTGTTATGTACCTAGGTTTGTATTCTGCTGTGTTTTATTGCCTGGGTGTGTTTCTGCTGTGTTGTCTATTTACCCTAGGTTTATGTTCTGCTGTGTTGTATTTACCTAGGTTTGTGTTCTGCTGTGTTATGTTACTAGGTTGTGTTCTGCTGTGTTGTGTTGTCCTGGGTTTGTGTTCTGCTGTGTTTGTGTTACCCTGGGTTGTGTTCTGCTGTGTTGTGTTGCCCTGGGTTTGTGTGTTCTGCTGTGTTGTGTTACCTGGGTTTGTGTTCTGCTGTGTTGTGTTACCCCTGGGTTGTGTTGTTGCGCTGTTTGTGTTGCCCTGGGTTGTGTTCTGCTGTGTTGTTCCCTGGTTGTGTTCTCATGTTGTGTTACCTGGGTTGTGTTCCTGCTGTGTTGTGTTACCCTGGGTTGTGTTCTGCTATGTTGTGTTACCCTGGGTTGTGTTCTGCTGTGTTTGTTACCTGGGTTGCTATGTTGTGTTTACAGGTTTGCCTTCTGCTGTGTTATTTTACCCTAGGTTTTGTGACACTGCTGTGTTGTGTTACCCTGGGTTGTGTTCTGCTGTGTTAGCTGCCTAGGTTGTGTTCTGCTGTCAGCTTTACCCTGGGTTTGAGGTTTCACATGTTGTGTTACCCTGGGTTGTGTTCACTGTGTTGTGTGCCCTGGGTTGTGTTCTGCTGTGTTGTGTTCCTGGGTTGTGTTCTGCTGTTTTTGTACCCTGGGTTGTGTTGCCCCATGTTAGTACTTCACCCTGTGTTTGTGTTCTGCTGTGTTGTGTTACCTGGGTTGTGTTCTGCTTTGTTGTGTTACCCCTAGATTGTGTTCTGCTGTGTTGTGTTACCTGGGTTGTGTTCTGCTGTGTTGTGTTGCCTGGGTTGTCTGCTGTGTTGTGTTACCCTGGGTTGTTGTTGTGTTCTGCACAATATTTATGTGTTGCCCTAGGTTGTGTTCCTGTGTTATGTTACCCTGTGTTGTGTTCCTGCTGTGTTGTGTTACCTAGGTTTTGTTGCCCTCATTTGTGTTACCCTGTGTTGTGTTCTGCTGTGTTGTGTGTTACCCTGGGTTGTGTTCTGCTGTGTTGTGTACCTAAGGTTGTGTTCTGCTGTGTTATGTTACCTGATTTGGCATGTTCTACTGTGTTATGTTACCCTGAGTTTGTGTTCTGCCTGTGTTGTGTTACCCTAGGTTGTGTTCTGCTGTGTTGTGTTCCTGGGTTGTTCTTTGTGTTGTGTTTGCCCTGGGTTGTGTTCTGCTGTGTTGTGTTACCCTGGGTTTGTGTTCTGCTGTGTTGTGTGTTACCCTAGGTTGTGTTCTGTGTTGTGTTACCTGTGTTTGTGTTCTGCTGTGTTGTGTTACCCTGGGTTGTGTTCTGCTGTATTTGTATTATTTAGGTTGTGTTCTGCTTGTATGTTACCTAGGTTGTGTTCTGTATTTGTGTTGCCCTAGGTTGTGTTCTGCTGTATTGTGTTGCCCACAGGTTGTGTTCTATGTTGTTGCCCTGTGTTGTGTTCTGCTGTGTTGTTACCCTGGGTTGTGTTCTGCTGTGTGTTGTATGTTGCCCTAGGTTGTATTTCTGCTGTGTTGTGTTACCTAGGATTTGTGTTCTGCTGTGTTGTGTTACCTGGGTTGTGTTCTTCTATGTTGTGTTGCCCTGGGTTGTGTTTCTGCTGTGTTGGTTGTGCCCTGGGTTTGTGTGTTCTGCTGTGTTGTGTTGCCCTGGGTTTGTGTTGCCTATTTGTGTTACCCTATGTTGTGTTTCTGCTGTGTTTGTGTTACCCTGGGTTGTGTTCTGCTGTGTTGTATTTGCCTAGGTTGTGTTCTTCCTGTGTTGTGTTACCCTAGGTTGTGTGTTCTCTGTGTTGTATTTACCTGGGTTGTGTTCTGCTTATGTTGTGTTGCCTAGGTTGTGTTCTGCTGTGTTGTGTTACCCTGGGTTGTGTTCTGCCTTTGTGTTGCATAGAGTTTGTGTTCACCTTTTGTTTTACCTGGAGTTTGTTTCTGCTGTGTTTGTGTTGCCCTATTTTGTATTTGCCCCTATGTTGTTACCCTAGTTTGTGTTCTGCTGTGTGTGTTACACTGGTTTGTGTTCTGCTGTGTTGTGTTGCCTGGGTTGTGTTCTGCTGTGTTGTGTTGCCTGGGTTTGTGTTCTGCTGTGTTGTTTTGTATTTTGTGTTGTATGTTGTATTTACCCTGGGTTTGTTTTCTGCTGTGTTGTATTTACCCTGGGTTGTGTTTTTCTGTTGTTACCTGAGTTTGTGTGTTCTGCTGTGTTTGTGTACCTAGGTTGTGTTCTGCTGTGTTGTGTTACCCTTTTGTGTTCTCTTTGTTTGTTCCTGGTTTGTGTTCTGCTGTGTTGTGTTGCCTGGTTTGTGTTTTTTGCTGTGTTGTGTTGCCCTGTGTTGTGTTTTGTCTGGAAGGTTGTTCTGCTGTGTTGTGTTACCCACAAATTTGTATTCTACTATGCTATGTATTACCTAAATTTGTATTCTACTTTATGTTATGTTACCCACAAAGTTGTATTCCTACTGTGTTGTATTACCATTTGTATTCTACTATGTTATATTACCTAGGTATGTTTTACTGTGTTATATTTACCTAAATTTGTATTTTTACTGTATGTTATGTTACCCTAAATTTGTATTTTGCTGTGTTGTATTTGCCTAGGTTTATATTTTACTGTGTTGTGTTACCTGAATTTGTATTTCTGCTGTGTTGTGTTACCCTGGAATTTGTTTTCCTTTTATGTTGTGTTGCCCTAGGAATTTGTGTGTTTTGCTTGTGTTGTGTTGCCCTGGGTTGTGTTTTGCTGTGTTGTGTTACCCTGGGTTATTGTTCTGCTGTTAATATTTACCCTAGGTTGTATTCTACTGTGTTATGTGCCCTACAAATTTACATGTTTTACTGTATTGTATTTACCTAAATTTGTATTCTACTGTATTGTATTACCTAGAATTTTATACTTCTATCTTCTTATTACCCCTGATTTGTATTCTACTATGTTATGTTACTGCCTAAATTTTATGTTTGCTGTATTGTATTGCACCTAAATTTGTATTCTGCTGTGTTGTATTACCTGGAATTTGTATTCTGCTATGTTGTATTTACCTAGAGTTTGTGTTTTGCTGTGTTGTGTTACCCTGGAATTTTGTGTTTTGCCTTTGTGTTGTGTTGCCCTGGAGTTTGTGTTTTGCTGTGTTGTGTTACCTATTTGTGTTACTGTTGTGTTACCCTGGGTTGGCTTGCTATATATTTGTGTTACCCTGGGTTGTGTTACCCCTAGGTTGGCCTTTACCCTAGGTTGTATTTGCCCTGTGTTACTTACCCTGAATTTGTGTTACCCTGAGTTGTGTTGCCTATATTTGTGTTACACCCTAGGATTTTATGCTGCTGCTATGTTGTGTTTCCCCTATATTTTCCCCTGATTTTATTTTACTTTCATGTTGTATTTACCCTAGGTTTGTGTTGCACCTATGTTGTGTTACCCTGTGTTGTGTTACCCTAGGTTGTGTTGCCCTGTTGTGTTACCTAGGTTTGTGTTACCCTAGATTGTGTTGCTTATGTTGTGTTACCCTGGGTTGTATTTGCCCTGTGTTGTGTGTTTATGTTGTATTGCACCCTAGGTTGTGTTACCCTGAATTTACATATTGTTGCCTGTGTTGTATTACCCCTGAGAATTTGCTTCACCTAAATTTGTATTACCTAAATTTATTCTTCTCTCTTCTTACCTAATTTTCTTACAAATTTATATTTATTGTATTACCTAGAATTTGTATTTGCCTATGTTGTATTACCTGTTGTGTATTACCTAAATTTGTATTTACCCCTAGGTTGTATATGTTATGTTACCTAGAGATTTATTTACCTACATTTATGTTATATATTTATTTACCCTGTGTTGCATAAACACACAAATTTGTATTACCCCTAGGTTGTATTTTATTTGTGTTACCCTGCGTTTGTATTTACTGTGTTGTGTTACCCTGTGTTGTGTTACCTAGGTTGTATTTACCCTAGGTTGTATTACCCTATGTTGTATTTTGTTTGTATTTACCCTGTGTTGTATTTACCCTATGTTATGTTACATTTGTGTTACAAATTTATATTGCCTGATTTGTATTACCTAGGTTGTATTACTAAATTTGTATTGCCTATGTTGTATTTACCTAAATTTGTATTACCTAGTGTATTACACAGAATTTTACCCTATTTATATTTACCTAAGAATTTGTGTTGCCTGTTGCTATTTACACATGTTGTATTTACCCTGGGTATGGCTTTTCAGTTGTGACACCCTGGGGTTGTGTTGCCCCCCTCTTCCCACCCTGATTTGTGTACCCTGAGTTTGTATTTACTATATTTGTGTTACCCTGAGTTTGTGTTGCCCTGGGTTATGTTGCTATGTTGTGTTACCCCTGGATTTGTGTTACACCCTGGAATTTGTATTACCCTATGTTGCTTCGCCCTGGAATTTGTGTTGCCTTTATGTTGTATTTACCCCTGAGTTTGTATTATTTACCTAGAATTTGTATTGCCCTATATTTGTGTTACCTATGGGGTGTGTTACCTAGGTTTGTGTTGCCCCTATGTTGTGTTACCCTGGGTTTGTGTTACCCTGGGTTGTGTTACCCTATGTTGTGTTACCCTGGGTTGTGTTGCCCTGTGTTGTGTTACCTATATTTGTGTTACCCTGGGTTGTGTTCTGCTGTGTTGTGTGTGTTCTCCACTGTGCTGTGTTACTCTGGGCTCTGTTCCATGCTCTCTCCAGAGCACTGTCAGTATGTTACCGTTCTGTTAACATTTTACTTTGGGAATATGGTTGAGCTGTTTTGTAAATCTTTTAATATTTACTGCTGTTGCGTAGTGTTGTGCCGTCTGTGTTATATTTCAATTCGCTTTGGCCTCTCACTCCCTGCAATTGGTGTTGAAATCTATTTTACGTGCAGGGCAGGTTACTAACACAGATTCAGGAACGTGTTTTTTTGCAATGTTGTGTTTTTACATTGTATTTCTCTGTAATTTTCATAAGGTAAGGTATATACTTATGATTCGATTTACACACCTGAGATTAATTACTCTCCTTAGGTTGCCTTAAGGTAAATATTTCCTTAATTTTTTCCTACCTGAACAACTCTCATAACTTTGCATACTAGGTACC
>NW_024721854.1:0-14043 GCF_018991925.1 Homarus americanus | reverse complement strand
ACCATCTGCACCACACCCTTGATGGCCCGGACCATCTGCACCACACCCTTGGTGGCTTGGACCATCTGCACCACACCCTTGGTGGCTTGGACCATCTGCACCACACCCTTGATGGCCCTGACCACCTGCACCACACCCTTGATGGTACGGATAATGTGGATCACACCACTAATGGCCTCCTGGACACTCAGTGTTTTTTTTTTTTTTCATGTCCATAATTCCTGAGTTACACAACTACGTGTTCTTCTCACTAGTGAAGGTAAACGAGCTGAACATCTCATTCTGTTCTTTTCTTATTCATATCTTGTGCTTTATTCAAATATATATTTTATGGAGAGAAACCAGGTTGCGGTAATCGTAAATGTAACGGACAGCTGAGCCAAGAATAGCCTCGCTCACTTATATATATATATATATATATATATATATATATATATATATATATATATATATATATATATATATATATATATATATATATATATATATATATATATATATATATATATATATATATATATGTGCTGATAACTACAAGGAAAAAAAAAGAAAAAACGAAGTTCCCAAGCGCTATCGTGTAATTCACATCTTTAAGGGCGCTTGGGAACTTCGTGTTTTCTTTTTTTATTTGTGGTTATCAGCATATACCAGGATCACGCGCACCTACAGTGATTTGCTTCCATATAGAAGAACATAAGCACATAAGAATGGAGGTAACTGCAGCGGGTCTATTGGCCCATACTGGGCAGTCCCATTTACACCCAACCCCTATTGCTCATATAAGCATCCAACCTATGTTTAAAGCTATCCAGCGTATTCGAGTTAATGATGATATTTGGTAACTTGTTTCATTCATCCACTACTCTGTTACCAAACCAGTGTTTACCTATTTCGCGCCTAAATCTAGATTTGTCTAATTTAAAACCATTGTTACGAGTTCGCTCCTGGTTGGATAGTTTAAGTACCTTTTAATGTCCTCTTTGTTAAGCCCTGACTTCCATTTATACACCTCTATCATATCGCCTCTCACTCTACGTCTCTCGAGGGAGTGCAAATTAAGATGCTTTAACCTGTCTTTGTACTCAAGGTTACTAATGCCCTGGATTAGCCTTGTCATTCTCCTCTGAATTCCTTCCAAGGATTCTATATCCATTCTGTAATACGGTGACCAGAATTGAACTGCGTAATCCAAGTGAGGTCTCACAAGCGCAAGATATAGTTTTAGGATGACTTCGCTAGTCTTGTAACTAACACTCCTTTGTATGAACCCAAGTACTTTATTAGCCTTGTTTCGAGCAAATACACATTGTTTGTTTGGCTTAAGGTTCCTACTTATCATTACTCCTAAATCTCTCTCGCAGTCGGACTTCTCAATGGCATCGTTGTTCATCTGGTAACTGGTTTCCCTGTTTACATCTCCTATACTGAGTACTTTACGTTTGTCCACGTTGTATTTCATCTGCCATTCTTCAGACCATTCGAAAAATTTGTTTAGATCTTCCTGTAGTTTTGTGGAGTCGTCGTCAGATTTAATAACACGTCCTATTTTAGTGTCATCAGCAAATTTACTTATGTTGCTGTCTATGCCGATATCTATGTCGTTTATGTATATAATGAATAATAACGGTCCAAGTACTGAGCCTTGGGGAACTCCTCTAATGACGTTTCTCCAATGGGATTTAGTGCGGTTAATGCTCACTCGCTGTTTCCTGTCTTGTAACCACGCCCTAATCCATTTAAGGATATTACCTTTGATTGCCATGTGCTTCTATCTTTCTAATTAGCCTCTCGTGGGGGACTCTGTTGAAGGCTTTGCTAAGTCGAGATATACCACATCATAATTGTGCCCTTTTTTTTTTTTTTTTTTTTTTTTTTAAGGTTAAGGTGGGGAAAGGGTGGAAGGCATGCTGGGGCTCAAGGCACAGCCAGACATGAGGGATGGAGAAGTCACAACATATAGTCGTGGGGGGAAAGGTTGGAAAAGAAGTTTAATGAGTTAAACAGAGGGGGACGACACCCCTTGTTTTACATATTACAGAGTTTGTTGGCTAACTAAGCTAACCTAGGATTTAGAATGAGGTTGCACAATGGTTATTTTAGTAGACAATGACTAGATTGATTTTACAATTACAAGTTTATTAACATCTTATACTTTATTACGTTATGGACTCACTTGATTGTGACTTGTTAAATGTGAATTTATATCATCTAAGTTTTAATCTAAGGTGGATCACTGTGGTGGACATAGATGGGTCGCGGGTTGGGTTGTTGTAGTGCGGGCAGACTCCGGGGCCACCTGGCGTGGGGTCTCCCTCCGTTGATGTCTTCCCTGCATAGGTGGTCTGGGCTGTGAGGGTCGTCCAGGAGCTTGTCCCAAACCTTCTTCCCTAGGCGATGGAACCTGAAGTTGAGGGCCTCTGTTTTATTTCTTAGGTGGATGGTTTCCACTGTCTCCTGGTAGAGTGGCGCTTGGCCACTGGCTGACCTCAAACACTTGTTTTGGAAGCTCTGTAGTTGTTGTAGTCTAGTCTTCCCGAGTGTGACGAGTGGTATAGATGGGTACTCCAACACAGGCCTCACCAGCGCCTTGTACAGGTGAACTTGTATCTTCTCAGGCATCAATTTAAAACGTTTTAATTTGGCTGCGGCGATTTTGGCTTTATTTAGCCTGTCCTTCACGTGGGGAATGATGCCCGTCCGAGAAATGATGAGGCCGAGCAACCTGCCTTGTTTAGAGTACTCAATCTCTTCGTCGTCGATCATCAATGGGGCCGGCTTGAATTTGGCTATGGGTATGACCTCAAATTTCATTTTGTTTGTTTTTATTTTCCATTTATTTTCATACTCCGAGATCTCCTCTATTGCCCGAGCAGTGAGTCGCGCCATCCTTGCTGTGGACCTTCCTGGGCAGGTGACGATCTGTGTTACATCGTCGGCATACATGACGTACTCGCTGCCGACGATTGGGGGTGGCAGGTCAGCCGTGTAGAGTGTGTAAAGGGTTGGTGAGAGACAAGAGCCCTGAGGCACGCCGCTCGATAGTGAGAATTCTTCTCCAAAATGTTCTTGCATCTTGATTTTGGCTCTGCGGTCCATAATGAAGTTACACAGCAGGCGTGTCAGATTTTCGGGTAGCCCCAGATGTGTGATCTTATACTGCAGCCCTGCGTGCCAAACTTTGTCAAACGGCATTGGCGATCTGCTCGTAGGCCTGAGCTATGGCGGTGGATGTGCCTTTGTACTGGCGGAAGCCGAACTGGCGGGGATTATGCACGTCTTCGTCCTGCAGATACATCCGCAATCGCTTGTTGACTATTTTTTCGAAGATTTTGGCAGGTACCTCTAGCAGTGATATTGGTCGAAAGTTTTCGACTTTGTTTGGAGGCTTCCCTGCTTTTGGTATGAGGCGAATAACAGCAATTTTGAACATCTTAGGGAAGTATCCAGAGGCGAGTCAGGCGTTGCATATATGAGCAAGCCTCTCTATCATGTTGTCGGGGAGTTGAGCCAGGATCTTCTTGTTAATGTGACTTTGACCAGGTGATTTGTTTTTAAACCCTTTTATGATGGCTGACACATCTGCAGGAGCTATGCCATCCGTCAGGTAGCTTCCATCAACCAGTCTGGTGAAGTCAGCGCATGGGAGCGGCTGGAGCAGGTGCTGATGGTCCTGCAACTAACCTAAAATGTCCTCCTCAAACTCCCTGTCGAAGCCCTCGTTCTCCTGTTCACTAATCGTAAAGATCTTTCGTAAATATCGCCGATGTAGTTGTTCTTGGTTTTCTTCCTCGAATATTTTTACGTTGTTTTGGTCGAGCAGGTAAGGGACCGTGCTAGAGGTGGAACCCATCAGTCGCTTGATCCCTTTCCAGAAGGCAGCAGAATCGCGGTAATTGTTGGCTGCCTTCCACATCAAGGCGGCCCACTTTTGTTCATGTAGACGTTTGCTCTCGTGCTGGATGTCCGTCTGTAGCTCTCGGTACCGGTCTCTCAGCTCCTGCGTCCACCCGCGGATACTGGCTAGCTGTCTCACGTGAGCGTACTGGACACTGAGCTGCCTCAGCTGGTGACTAGTGTGAGGATGGGGAATGGTCCTGTAACTGGTGGTCGGGATGTGCCCCTCGTCCACCTATTCAAAAACTGATGAAAAGAATGTTAATAGATTAGTTAGACATGAATGCACGCTTGTGAAGCCATGCTGGGAATCATTGATCAATTGGTGCTTCTCCAGGTAATTTCATATATATATATATATATATATATATATATATATATATATATATATATATATATATATATATGGCTCTCGCCAATAACGTTTAATAGGTGCCTGAAAAACGCCGTTATTAGTGAAAACGTTATTTGTGTGACATTATAATACATGTAAAACGGGTTTATTGGTGCTGCCGCCCCAAGAATTTCACCCATTTTTTCCCCTTAGAAGCCCTCCTAGCACTTTTTGTTAGCTGAAATAAAAAGATTTGTTATTCAGTCATCAAAATAAAGAATTTGAGTAATATAACACCTAGCTTGGGGGAGTTTTTGAGGTGCTTGGTGTGATGATTGTTCCGTATCTGAGGGCCGCTAACACTTGCACTGTTTTTCATTCGACAAGCTAACCATTTCACAAGAAAATGCTCTGTAATCACTAACAACCTGTTTCTATCACTTTTATCATTTATAGCTCGCCTCGCATTTCCATAACTACCGAAATATTTCTTAGCCGGAGCAATACTCTTCTTGGTCTCCCCTAAGTTCTTCTTAATATTTCGCACTGTAGACTCAGGACAGTTCAATTTCCTCACAATATCAATATTCCGTGCACCACTTTCAATGAGCTCAACAATCTGTTCTTTAACCTTGATCGAGTAGGCACGCTTCTTGAGGTTTTGTCTCTTAGCTTTGGGGTCTTTTTCTCATTCAATTTAAAAGTTCCGGGCGTTCAGGCGGCAAATCACTCCCTCCACCACCTCCCCTAACCCCCCACAGGAAAAATGGGGAAGCCATTGTTGATCACCGACCCTAGCAACCACTGATTATAGAGGCGAAAATCTCACACTTGGGGGCAGCGTTGTATTCCACGGAGAGTGTGTGAGAGTGATGCGGAGCGGACAATTACATCATCAACATGGCGGCAAACAAACGCTATCATTCATAGGCTTTGACGCTTACCGCAAAATCTCCGTTATTCAAGAGAATCCAGACATTATTATTTAAAATGGGTATCTATTGTAACTTACCGTTATTGTCGAAAACGTTATTGTGGAAGTCGTTATTGGCGAGAGCCTACAGTATATATATATATATATATATATATATATATATATATATATATATATATATATATATATATATATATATATATATATATATATATGGTGACTATGAATCTGAAGACTTCCTAGATGCAGTGCAAGACAATTATTTGAAACAACTAATTACAGAACCTACAAAAGGTGACAATATATTAGACTTAGTATTACCAAATAAAGAAAATATTATCAAAGATATCACAATAGGGGAAGAACTAGGTAACAGTGATCACAGAGAAATCAGGTTCACCCTAAATTGGGAAACGAAAAACAATGACAATATGGTCAGAGTCAAAAACTTTCGATTGGCGGATTATCAGGGGTTAAGAAGGTACATAGGTGAGGTCGCTTGGGAACAGTCAGGTCAGTCCCCAGTAGGAACGGGTGAGGTCACAGGTGACACAACAATTGATCATGACTATAATATATTCACGCGTATATTACGTAAAGCACATGAACAAAATATACCATACACAAAAATTAGGTCAAATAAGAATGAGCCAAGGTGGATGACCAGAAAACTTAAACATGACATACGAATGAAGAAAGGAATTGATAAGAAATTAAAGGGAAGGGAGCAGCAGCTCAGAAATAGGTATAATGAACTATCTACGAATGTTAAGAAAAATGTAAGGAAGGCAAAGAGGGACTACGAAAACAGGATAGCAAGAGAATCCAAGGCGATTCCCAAGGGATTTTTCCAGGTATATAGGACAAAGGTCAAGGACAAAGTTGGGCTTTTAAAGTCAGGGAGGGGGGAAGTGATCGATGACAGTGAGGAAATATGCAAAGCATTAAACAGCTACTTTTTATCAGTTTTCACAGAAGAAATTCACGAGGAAATTCCAGAGGTGGAACTGATATTTAGGGGAAATGAAGAAGAGAAATTAAAAAATATCACTATCAGAAAAGAGGATGATCTTAAGAAGATAAATAAGTTAAAGAAGTCAAAATCCCCAAGGCCAGATGAAATTTTCCCTCGAGTCTTGAAAGAGTGTAAGGAACAGATTAGCGGACCCCTCATAAATTTATTTACAAAATCATTAGACACGGAGTTGTACCAGACTTGTGGAAACAGGCAAATGTAGTACCCATATTCAAAAAGGGAGACAGAGCATCAGCGTCAAATTGCCGGCCGATCAGTTTGACGTCAGTAGTGGGGAAATTTCTTGAATCAATTATAGCAAATAGCATCCGATCGCATTTAGAGAAAAACAAATTAATCTACGACTCTCAACATAGGTTTTCAAAGAGAAAAATCTTGTCTAACAAATCTGCTGGCGTTTTTTAGGAAAGTCTTTGAGGTAGTAGATAATGGCGAAAATTACGATGTTATTTACTTAGACTTTTGCAAAGCATTTGACAGAGTACCGCAGAAGAGGCTTCTGAGAAAAGTTAAGGCTCATGGTATCGAGGGGAAAGTTTTAAATTGGATAACATCATGGCTCACCGATAGAACGCAGAGTGTCAGCGTAGATGGTGTTAAATCTGAGTGGGGCTGTGTAACCAGTGGGGTTTCACAGGGGTCAGTACAGGGCCCACTCTTATTCATAATCTACATAATCGATCTTGATACTGGGATCAGCAGTGACATAAGCAAGTTTGCGGATGACACCAAATTAGGGCGGCAGATCAATTCAGGGCAGGATGCAAATGCACTACAGGAGGATTTATATAAACTGCAGGAGTGGTCAGGACAATGGCAAATGAAATTCAACACCAGCAAGTGCAGCGTACTTAATATTGGAAGAACAAATACTGTCAATGTATACAGCCTTAACAACATCAACCTAGAGAAGTCGACTTGTGAAGGAGATTTAGAGGTACTTGTAAGCCCGGACCTGCGGCCTAGAAAACAGTGCGCTAATGTTCGAAATAAGGCAAACAGATTATTAGGTTTTATATCTAGAAGTGAAAGTAATACGAGTGCAGAGGTCTTATTGCAACTATATCTTGTGCTAGTCAAGCCGCACCTCGATTATGCGGTTCAGTTCTGGTGCCCTTATTATAGAATGGATTTCAATTCACTATAGTCGGTGCAGCGAAGAATGACGAAAATGATTCTGGGACTTAGAAACCTTCTATATCAAGATATGATAGAAGTATTTAAGTGGGTGAAAGGAATCAATAAAGGAGATATAGATAAAGTTCTTATAATATCCGAGCAGGGTAGGACTCGCAGCAACGGATTTAAGTTGGATAAGTTTAGGTTTAGGAGGGAGATAGGAAGGAACTGGTTCACAAATAGGATGGTGGACGAGTGGAAGAAGCTTAGCAACTTTGTAGTAAGTGCTGGAACGCTGGAAAGTTTTAAAAGGAGGCTATATAGATTCATGGATGATAGAGAGTGGTAGTAACTCTCGACAGGAGCTGCCCTGCACAGGCCAACCAGCCTATTGCGGACTCCTTATTTTAATAATAATAATAATAATAATAATTAACGGTTTATTGAAAGAGCTTGGCAGCCAGAAGGCTGAAAATATACAGTTACATATTTGGGGAATGGGTTACGAATTACAAATAATATACAAGTAACATAAGTGACACAAATAAGACATATAATAACTAGATGTGGAAAAGCTCAAACTACAGTTCATTTCAACATAGTGACAGTGTAAGGAGCAGTGTTTACTGGGAGTGAATACATTGATTTATTACAAGTTATTGATAATTTTTACAATGGTTGGGACTGGGCTGTTCTTATAGCGATCAGTTCGTGCACGTATGGGCTGGATGCGGTTGTGGTGTCGAACAACAATTCTCGGACAAGGGATCTCAGGTGGTAGTAGGAGCCGGTGTCGGGGATGGTGTAGAAGCTTCTTACCAAATTTGCAGATGAGGTCGTGGTGATGGTCAGTGAGAGTCGAAAGGGTCAGTGTGTTGAGCGCTTCTTGATATGTGGAGTAGGAAGGGGAGAGAATAATCTTGCATGCCCTCTTTTGCACTTTTTCTAGGTGTTTACGTTGTGTGGCATTTAGGAAGGAAGACTAGGTGGGGGAGGCATAGGTGAGCTTGGGAAGTATGAATGTTGTACTAGGGCTCTGCAGAACTCCGGACTTAGTCGGCGGAGGTGAGACGGAAACTGGAGGTTTCAACTGCTGACGTGTGGTTTCATTTAGTTTGTTGTCTGTGGTGACGTGGGGAGCCTCGTGGGATCTACAACCTGGTGTGTTCGGACCCTAGAGTAATGGAAGGAATTGGGACAAATGTGGAGGAGGTTGATGTGCATAACCATGGTCTTGAAGTATAGCGTTGATGGTGACATAGTTGTTGGCAGCCCAGTTTTGGAACCTGTTCAATGATAAATCCTAAAGGGCGGTATAGTTGGGAGCAGAATTGTTGACGCTGATCCCAATGGTGGAGTCGTCGACATATTTCCAGCGAGCAGGGGTTTCTCTTAGGGCATCATTGATGAGCATAAGGAAGCAGAGTGGTCCCATCTTGGTGCCTTGGGGGACGCCACAGGTGAGTGACTGAAGGGTGGAGACAGCCCCTCGGAAGCGTACAGCTTGGCGTCGGTCACTGAGGAAGTCTGTAACCCATGGTATAAGACTTCTCCGAAGCCCGAGGTCAATAGCTTTGTTGATGATTATATTGTGGTCGACTAGGTCAGAACCTTTAGTAAAATCAATGAAGGCGACAGCTACAGACGTTTTTCGTTTCTCGAGATGGCGGTATATGTAATCGAGAAAGCTGACAAGACAGTGAGTGGTGGAGGAAGTTTTCATATTGCCAAATTGCTGAGGGTCAACGACTCCTGCAATATCAGCATAAGCCCAATCGAACACAAAACTTTCACAGATTAGGTTGGGTATTGGGGTGATTGCAATAGGTCGTAGCTGATTTAAGGATTGTGGGCTGGTTGACTTGGGCACTGGTGATACATGAGAGGTCTTCCAGTCAGCTGGGCATCTGGCTTGACTGAGAGAAGCATTGATGATGGAGCATAGGGGTTTAGCAAGCTCCGGGGAGAACTCCTTGAAGAGTTTCATTGGTAAGTCAATGGGGGTGGTAGAGCGTTTTAATTTCAGTTTGTCCAGGCGTTTTGCTACTTCAAATTCTTCTACTAAGTCAGTGGGAAGGGGGGCTGGTAGGTAAGCAGGGAGAGTGGTTGTGTCAAGCCGTGGGAGCGTCTGGCATATAGTAGCGAAATGGTTATTTGTTTGCTCAGCTGCGTCAACATTAGTGAGATGGCTAAGGAAGGGGAGGGGGTGTGTCTTATTGTTTAGTCCACAGAGTTCTTTAAGCTTACCATACCATAGACTGATGTTGGTCTGCTTCAGGTGTTGTAATTTGGTTGGGACTTCTTTGCAGTGCGTATTTCGCGGATGACTCGGTTGCGAAGGGACCTGTAGCGGATGTGGTCATTGAGATGAAAGGCTCTGTCTCTCTGTTGCATAAGTCGTTTGATCCGAGGTGTGATCCAGGGCAAGTCAGCTGGGTGAAATCTGACGGACTTCTCGGGGAAGAAGTGGTGGTGAGCTTCCGTGGTGGTGTTGGTATAATTTATCCATTTGGTTTCCACGTCATCCACGCTAAGTACTTCAGTCCAGGGATGGTGAACTATCCACTGCCCGAAGAGGCGCACTGCAGAGTTAGTAATCGGCCTGTAGGTCTTGATGTAGGGTCTCTGTACTTGAGTGGGAGTGGCAGCTGGGGACCAGAGCACTGATAAGTGTGTGCTACACCCGATAGGAGGCATTGGTTGAGGTGGTAGGTACTGGTCCGCTAAGTCAGTTAAGATAAGGTCAAGGGTATTTTGACCGTGTGTGGGGAAGGTCACAACTTGTGATAGTGATAGCTGGTCCTGGATATCAGTGGTGTCAATTTCATTGAAAGCCCCACATAATACTAACTTGGCACATGGGAACCAAACTCTGAGGTGGTCTGAGGTGGTGATGAGATGATTGATAAGAGTGTCTCTGGTGGGTGATCGAGGCGGATGGTATGCCACACAGATTATGATGGAAGCAGTGTTGCGCGGGTGGGCCCGTAGCACGACACGTACCCATAATGCTTCCACATCTGCTGGGACTTGAACATCCAGGCGTGACGGGCGTAGGTCATCTTGACAGAAGAGGGCAACGCCCCCTCCGCGTCTATGTGAACGAAGGTGATGAAAGAGTTGATATCCCTCAATATGACACGTTTCAGGCACAATTTGCCAAGCCTCACATATGGCAACGACGCTCGCGGCGGCTGACCTGACTGTAGTTGCCAGCTCGTCGAACTTGTTAGCTAGGGAAGTGACGTTGGATAGCAGTAAAGACGGGAGATCATACCATATCCGTGGAACTTCAGTGTGGTGGTATGGTCTGTCAGGGGTGGGTTTTTCCGGTTTCCTAGTGGAGGTTACGGTTCTAATGGGCTTATGTGTATGACGGCCTTGTCTACGGCTCCGCGCGTGGAATATGTTCAGTGACTTGAGTCGCGCGATAACACTGCCATCAGGATAACCGTTCCCACGCTTTAGATGGTACAGAGTGCGTCGGGAGTAAGTGATTGGTGGCCATCTGTTGAGATCTGTTGTGGGCGGACGGAAGTGTTTGTCACTGACGGCACTTTAAGGGCACTGGTAGACATCTGTTAATATTTGTCAGTCGTAAAGACCATGGGTCTTTGTCCCGGGTGCTTGGGGTCGCCGACACAGTTTTCACGATATATGTAAACACCGCGGTGGTCCTTGTCACTGGCACTTTAAAGGTGACCGATAAAGTGCCCACTGTCTGACTTTTCCTTGGGGTGCACTATCGAGCACTGTATGATAATCACTTATTGCACTGATGACTTGAATGCTTTGCCGAGAAAGTTCCTTAAGTGCACTATAGGAACACTGCTCCGTAATCAATCGTTCACTAATCACTAGAATGTTTTGCTGAATAGATCCTGGTGTAGTGAGGCTGGTAGGGGTATAGCAGGGGGAGTGGGCAGGGCCAAACAGACTCGGCCTGGCTGCTAAAACCGGGAGCGCCTTCGGGGCACGTCTTGTCTCACTGACGGTTGACAAGTGTGTGTGTGTGTGTGTGTGTGTGTGTGTGTGTGTGTGTGTGTGTGTATGTGTATGTATTTATGTATGTATGTATGAGAGAGAGAGAGAGAGTCGACAATGAACAATATGACCATCAAGTGACTAATTTACCCTTAAGGACAAACACGCCCTCGGGAATGGCGTCGAAATTGCTCTGAGACTCTACTTTAACTAGAGCTGTTTTCTTCTTGCCAATTAAAAAAAAAAGAATCAAATGAGAAGTAAGACTATTTTAGACTGTAGACCGTAGAGCTGTGACTGGTGTCTGTTTCTCAGTAGTACCGGGAGAGATATGACTGTTTGAGACTGTTAGATTGTGAAGCTCTGACTGGTGCCTGTCTCTCAGTGCCAGCGAGCGAGGCGGGAAATGTCAGATGTGCATTTTTCATAACGTTGAAAGGCTCGCCTTCGGAAAGCAGTACAGTATTGAGCTGTGAGAATGGTAATATTGAGCTCTTTAAATGGTAATATTGAGCTCTTTAAATGGTAATATTGAGCTCTTTAAATGGTAATATTGAGCTCTTTAAATGGTAGTAATGAGCTCTTTAAATGGTAGTACTGAGCTCTTTAAATGGTAGTAATGAGCTCTTTAAATGGTAGTATTGAGCTCTTTAAATGGTAATATTGAGCTCTTTAAATGGTAGTATTGAGCTCTTTAAATGGTAGTATTGAGCTCTTTAAATGGTAGTATTGAGCTCTTTAAATGGTAATATTGAGCTCTTTAAATGGTAGTATTGAGCTCTCTAAATGGTAGTATTGAGCTCTTTAAATGGTAGTATTGAGCTCTTTAAATAGTAGTATTGAGCTCTTTAAATGGTAGTAATGAGCTCTTTAAATGGTATCTGTTTGGAGTTTGGAATAGCCACTGAAATATTTGCCTCGTTAAAGGATCACATGAAGATTAGTCACCCCATCTTATTGTTTACCTGATAATTAAAGACCTTAACCTAACCTAACTTAACCTCACCTAACGTAACCTTACCTTCACGTGTTCCTTCATATTAAAACTTGGGGAGGCAGGAAACAAGGGTTGGGAAGAGAGGACAAATGGGGTGGTCACAGAAGACACTGATGATGATGACGAGTAGGAAAGGGAGAGGGAAGAAGAAGGAGGAGGAGGAGGAATGATGTAATGAGAAAGCAGAACATAGGAACAAAAATATAGATTGGAAATGGAAAGGGAGGAATAGAGGAAGGAGGTGATGAATAATGAGAGAAAGGAGGGTCTTAATGGAGATGTCAGGTGGAGAATAATTGGATAATAGGAGATAACGTTGTGAAGATGAGAATAAGAGGAATGGAAAAATAAATAAATATCAAATAAGATGAATGTATGAGGGAGGTGTACGTAAGACCTGATGACTAAGAGAAACAGGAATAGTCTGTCTGTCTGTCTCCCTGTCTGTCAGTGTTTCTGTCTGTCTGTCTGTCACATTAAGGGGAAAACTTAGAGTATATTCAGTAGAAGGTTAAAGGGGTGTAGGTAAGATTTATTGAACACAACCCTGAATTATATACCAGAGGGGCAGTTCAACCGTGTTCACTTCTTGTTCATGTTCACTTGTTCATTGTGTGCGTGTGTGTGTGTGTGTGTGAGAGAGAGAGAGAGAGAGAGAGAGAGAGAGAGAGAGAGAGAGAGAGACCAACAAAAAACAACGAATCATCTCACTCCCTCTCTACCATCCAACACCACCGTCCCCCCCCCCACCCCCCCGCCCACCTTCAGGATGGGTGGTATTGGAGGTGGAGGCATCCTGACGGTGATGGAGGAGAGTGATCCACCCTGCGGCAGGAAGGAGGCGCAGGAGTAATGGTCAAACCGCCCAGTAGCAGGAGAACCTCGGGCCACCCTCCCTCCCTCCTTCCTTCCCTCCTTCCCTCCCTATTATACCGTAGTCCTGAATCCACCCGACGCAGGAGTACGCTCTTGTGTGTGTGTGTGTCTATGAGGAAGTAACACAGGTGAGACACATTTAAAGAGGGAAGGAGCAGCAGCCCCAGCAGATGGCACGGCTGTTGTGGTTGTAATACATTTTGTTAAACGATCGTTCGAGTCGATAATGATACGAGAATTACGACCAATCACAGACACTCAATTTGACGTGCACCCGCCTCTTCCTCCTCCCGCTTCCTCCTCCTTCGTCTCGACACAAGGTCATTGGATACGTTTATTTTTTTAAGAGGTTAGAAGATGTGAAACGTTTATCTTAAGAGAGGTCAGGTGAAATTTTTAAAGGAAAAATCGATTCTCTCTCTCTCTCTCTCTCTCTCTCTCTCTCTCAACCGGTAGGAAACGAAAATGAAAATAGTAATTCTCTTCGGGAGGGGAAACTGAAGTGGGGGGAAAAAATCATCACCTGAAACAATGCTATAATTTCCAAAGTGGTGGTTCAGAGATAAGTGCTTGAGGTCTGCCCCTGAGTGATGGATCAATACACCTCATTTGTTTTATTTGGTTTGCACGTCTGGTAGTCGTCTTACCTGCGCTGATGCTCTGAATATCGGCTCCATTATACTCACACTGGCAGTCTCCCGTCTTTAATCTGGTCAATTAGTGTAGCGAGCTCTAATACCAAGCAATTATTGGCACAGGGGAGCTAGAAATTGATGTTACAAGACCCGGATGCTGGAGGTATTGGGTGGGTTGAAGGTGTGGGGATGGTGGTGGTGGTGTGGGGGGGGGTGGTGATGGTGTGGTGTGGG
>NW_024721853.1:10000-21653 GCF_018991925.1 Homarus americanus | reverse complement strand
TAATAATATTTGCAAAAGAAACAGTTTCTAGAAGTTCATGTACCTAAATTTTCTCAATTAAAATGTGAGAAGAAAAATTTCATGCCTACATTTATCATGAATTGTAGTTACTTTTTAAAATTAATAAAAATATTGTAACCAAGTACCAGGTATTTTAATAGAATATTATATATAAGCTTACGCAATCATGCAAACGGTGGAACTTTAAATTTTTCACCTCTTGATAACGAACATGGCAGGATATTAAAAGAGGCATCAGAAGGATATAATCTAAGCTCACCTAACCTAATGAAACCTTACATACAAGAGGTAGCAGTTAAGGGTGAAATATTTGGCCTCAGCCTGTCCCTAGGGCACCCCAGCATGCTCCTGGCTACCCCCAGCCTATCTCTGATTGTCCCAAGCATGGCTATCCCAAGACCTTGCCTAATTTCAAAAACTAAGAGAATCGGTGAGGAAAGCTTTAATATCCATTGTCCAGAGTTCTCACCTTTCTATGACTCTTTTTGGCACCCAGCAATCAAATACACACGATGATACTAGATAATTATATTTATTTATACCTACATTAAAGACATGATAGTATATTGAGAGAGAGAGAGAGAGAGCGAGAGAGAGAGAGAGAGAGAGAGAGAGAGAGAGAAAGGAGAGAGAGAGAGAGAGAGAGAGAGAGAGAGAGAGAGAGAGAGAGAGAGAGAGAGAGAGAGAGAGAGAGAGAGAGAGAGAGAGAGCGAGAGAGAGAGAGAGAGAGAGAGAGAGAGAGAGAGAGAGAGAGAGAGAGAGAGAGAGAGAGAGAGAGAGAGAGAGAGAAAGAGAGAGAGAGAGAGAGAGAGAGGAGAGAGAGAGAGAGAGAGAGAGAGAGAGAGAGAGAGAGAGAGAGAGAGGAGGGGTTCAGACGTGAGCCATATAACAAGTATTACAAACAACTGATCTCTGTGTTAGTGTGATGCTGACCTTCTCAGTGTTCCGGTAGCTCTAGTGAGGTCATAACACGTCACAGACTGCTCACCTGTATCGCTATCCGGGATCTCATCAGAAACAATCTCCTCACCACAGCTGAATCTTATAAAAAAAACTGATCAGGCTTAAAAAAATTGAGCCTGCGGACACACACACACACACACACACACACACACACACACACACACACACACACACACACACACACTGACAGACAGACAGACAGACAGACCCAAGGCAGCTTCATCAGAAATCATTCCGAGGGACACTTTTACCAAAATTTGATCAAAACTGACCATACAGCAAGCAAACTTACTGTACTAACAGGAATCATCTCAACAGACAGACAAGTATACAGACACACACAGCCAGACAAGTCCCTAGACAACCATGAACAAAGACATTCGAACGACATCGTATTCATCCTGATCACTCAATCGTTTTACGTTCACCAAAAATACAGAAATAAAAATAAAAACGTAAAAAGCAAACAAGTCCAAAAGAGAAAGAAATTGCAGCCTGCTGTCGGCGAGTGGATGACGCGAATACCAATAAATGTGAGGGAAACCCATGATCAGGGAGGACGGGAGGGGGCCAGGAGGGCTTAGTGGAATGGCTCTTTTGTCTCCCCCTCCTACTACCTCTCTCTCTCTCTCTCTCTCTACTCCTCTCACTACCTGTATCTCTCTATCTCTCGAAACACCTATTCACCACCTCTCTTTCTTGTACCCTCCAATCATCTGTCTCTCTCTCTCTCTCTCTCTCTCTCTAACCTTCCAACCATCTGTCTCTCTTTCTCTAACCCTCCAACCATCTCTCTCTCTCTCTCTCTCTCTCTCTCTACCCCCTCTCACCATCTATCTCTGTATCTCTTCTCTCTCTCTCCATCCTTCTTTACTCTCCTCTCTCTCTACCCCTCCATCCTTCTTTTTCTCTTTACCCTTCCACTATCTCTCTCTCACTCTATCTTCCTCCCTCTCTACCACACTCTTTCTTCCCTTCCACCCCTTTATCCTTCTACCCTTTTCCCATCCTCTCTACCTCCCCTTAATATTGGAAGAACAAATACTTATAATGTATACAGCCTTAACAACATCAACCTAGAGAAGTCGACTTGTGAAAGAGACCTAGGGGTACTTGTAAGCCCGGACCTACGGCCTAGAAAACAGTGCGTTAATGCTCGAAATAAGGCAAACAGAGTATTGGGTTTTATTTCTAGAAGTGTAAGTAACAAGAGTGCAGAGGTCTTATTGCAACTATATCTTGCGCTAGTCAGGCCGCACCTCGATTATGCGGTTCAGTTCTGGTGCCCCTATTATAGAATGGATATAAATTCACTACAGTCGGTGCAGCGAAGAATGACAAAAATGATTCCGGGACTTAGAAACCTTCCATATCAGGATAGGCTAAAGAAACTTAACTTGCATTCCCTAGAAAGACGAAGAGTGCGGGGAGATATGATAGAAGTATTTAAGTGGGTGAAAGGAATCAATAAAGGGGATATAGATAAAGTTCTTATAATATCCGAGCAGGATAGGACTCGGAGCAACGGATTCAAGTTGGATAAGTTTAGGTTTAGGAGGGAGATAGGAAGAAACTGGTTCACAAATAGGGTGGTGGACGAGTGGAACAAGCTTAGCAACTTTGTAGTAAGTGCGGGAACTCTGGAAAGTTTTAAAAGGAGGCTAGATGGATTCATGGATGATAGAGTGGTAGTAACCCTCGACAAGAGCTGCCATGCACAGGCCAACCGGCCTATTGCAGACTCCTTATTTTCTTATGTTCTTATGTCTCTATCCCCCACTCCCATCTTCTGAGCCTATCCCTCATTCTCTCCGATCTTCTCTCCCTCTCCCCTTTACCCCCCTCCCCTCTCTCTCTCTCTCTCTCCTTTCCCAGGCCAGGATCAACCAGTTATAAGTTACGGTTGGTTTCCGCGTCTATAACGAGAGAGAGAGAGAGAGAGAGAGAGAGAGAGAGAGAGAGGAGGGGGTGAGCCAGGTCCAGCGCATCTCTTCCACTCTCTCGGCATTTCCATCACCAATCTCTCGGCATTTCCATCACCACTCTCTCGACATTTTCATCACCACTCTCTCGACATTTCCATCACCACTCTCTCGGCATTTCCATCACCACTCTCTCGGCATTTCCATCACCACTCTCTCGGCATTTCCATCACCACTCTCTCGGCATTTCCATCACCACTCTCTCGGCATTTCCATCACCACTCTCTCGACATTTTCATCACCACTCTCTCGACATTTCCATCACCACTCTCTCGGCATTTCCATCACCACTCTCTCGGCATTTCCATCACCACTCTCTCGGCATTTCCATCACCACTCTCGGCATTTCCATCACCAATCTCTCGGCATTTCCATCACCACTCTCTCGGCATTTTCATCACCTCTCTCGGCATTTCCATCACCACTCTCTCGGCATTTCCATCACCACTCTCTCGGCATTTCCATCACCACTCTCTCGGCATTTCCATCACCACTCTCTCGGCATTTCCATCACCACTCTCTCGGCATTTCCATCACGCTGTCGTTATTACACGTGTAACTCCTCCACTTCGTATTGTGTTTCTTAGTCAATATTACGAGAATTGTATTGTGTTGTGTTATTTCCCCTCCCCGTGTACAGTTTTATCTCACCGCCTACTGTATTATCTCCCCTACTGTATTATTAACATTCCCTATGAATTGTTTCCCCTCCCCGTGTATTATTCCCCCCCCCATTGTATTATTCCCCTCCCTGTGTATTTTCCCCTCCCATTGTATTATTTCCTATCCCCTTATTTTATTTCCTCTCTCCGTGTATTATTTGCTATTTTCTTGTATTATTTTCCCTCCCATTGTATTATTTTCCCTTCCATTGTATTATTTTCCTTTCTCTTGTATTATTTTCTCTCCCCTTGTATTATTTTCCCTCCCCTCGTAGTTTTTTCCAATCCCAAGGGAACACATTTTCACTCTCCCATAATCGAGTCGGAGTTAGGCGGGGCTGACGGTGTGTGTGTGTGTGTGTGTGTGTATGTGTGTGTGTGTGTGTGTGTGTGTGTGTGTATGTGTGTGTGGTGCTCATGGAGGGGTGTTTGGTAATAATTATAACTTTTCTCTATCTCTTATTCTGTTTGTTTCACTGTTCATATATGTGTGTGTGTGTGTGTGTGTGTGTGTGTGTGTGTGTGTGTGTGTGTGTGTGTGTGTGGTGCTCATGGAGGGTGTTTTGGTAATAATTATAACTTTTCTCTATCTTTTTATTCTGTTTGTTTCACTGTTCATATATGTGTATGTGTGTGTGTGTGTGTATGTGTGTGTGTGTGTGGTGCTCACGGAGGGGTGTTTGGTAATAATTATAACTTTTCTCTATCTTTTATTCTGTTTGTTTCACTGTTCATATATGTGTATGTGTGTGTGTGTGTATGTGTGTGTGTGTGTGTGTGTGTGGTGCTCACGGAGGGGTGTTTGGTAATAATTATAACTTTTCTCTATCTTTTATTCTGTTTGTTTCACTGTTCATGTGTAATAATAATAATAATAATAATAATAATAATAATAATAATAATAATAATAATAATAATAATTAACGGTTTATTGAAAAAGTTCTGCAGCCCGAAGGCTAAAAATATACATTGGACATAAATGACTTATTACATACATTGGTGGTTTAACAAAACCCTTCATTAGAGAAAGGTAAGGGAACATAGAGTGAACATACTGATTAATGTACAGTGGAGGTCACTTAGATCTTGTGTGCTGAGGTGTTGAACAGCAGACACGTAGTGTAGTAATTCCCTCACAGATGGTGTTATGAGGGGCTTGACGTGGTGTAGTAATTCCCTCGTAGATGGTGTTTTGGGGGGCCTCACATGGTGTAGTAATTCCCTCACAGATGGTGTATGAGGGGCTTGATGTGGTGTAGTAATTCTCTCGCAGATGATGCTATGAGGGGCCTGATGTGGTGTAGTAATTCCCTCACAGATGGTGTTATTAGGAGCCTCACATGATGTCTGTAGCAACTCATTTACTATGTGGATTCGTAGCATCATGGGGACACCACGTGGTCTGATGTCACAGGACCTCACTCACTTAAGTGAGTGAGGTGTGGTCCCAGGCCTCCCTATCGTGGACGGATTAACACCTAGCTGGTGATGTTGAGTCTCAGGGGCAGTTATCACTGGGTACCTGGGACCTCACTGTGTGAAGGTTAGCTTGGGTACTACTCAGCTGTTACTGTTAAGTTGTTTTTCACTGACTTAAGCACTGTTCACCACTATTCAACACTAGTTCCATTCCTTTCCTTAATGAAATAGTAACTTCTGGTGAGAACTTGTTGATATTCCGGTAGGGAGGAGGGGTTCAAGGGAGGGAGTTGGTATTGGCCAACATAACAGTAGACCTGGCTGCTGCCAGAGCAGCGCCAGGTACGTCTTGACCCTTCGGTGGTCAAGGATAAAGTGTGTGTGTGTGTGTCCATATGTCTCACTGGCTGTCTGTCTGTCTGTCTACTTGACGCCCCTGTAACTTAATAACGATAACAATACTAATGTGCTGCTTATTTTTCAAGTATTGGGTAAATACGCCAGTGGCTCTCAGGCTACAGTGTTTGGCAGGGTTAACATAAGAATAACATAGCCTAACAGTATAAGAATAAATATTGTGAGGAAGCTGGAGATAAGATTGTGTTTGTATCAGTAAATAAATGAAAATCTTAGGTAACTTAAGATACAAACGTGGTGACAGTATGATGTAATGATTGGAGGTGACAGCGAGCGCGATAGATAAATATAGAGATAAATATTCAGTAAAATCGTTATTGACATTTAAATTAACTCCTCATTTACATAGTGCAGGTATACGAACTAAAGGTAAGGAGTGAATGGATTCAACCAAGGATAGCCCAACAAAGCCATCGTGGGAAATATATAAATATTTAGCTTCAGTGTCATAAACAAACCTTGATAACGAGGAATAAATGACCCCAGCCATTATAGTTTATAATTGAATAGATATGTTACCTAGAGTAATGTTGATCTCCTGTAATATTCAGTCCTGTATATGTTGAGCTAGCAGTAGTGAGTGACGTCAGCTGAATGAATCCATGAAGGAGAGTTTGCGGGGGAAGGTGTGGGAAGTATCGGTGTTAAGGGTTAATTAATTAGTAAACATTACTTTGCCAAACCTAAGGTACAGATGTTTACGTCAGTCAGACGATAACTATAACACTTAGGGTTGAAACACTCTCTGGTAACCTGCACAATGACTTCCTTAAATCATTGAACAAGTTTCTGAACATTGTCCGTCTTGGCTGCCTCACAAGAGCTCTCATTCTATTTGTGACCTGAAATACTCCATGTGTACTAAGAACAATGCATTATTTGAGAACCTGAGCTGTTTACTACGACAGTTTAAGGTCATATTCCTACCTGTCTTGTTAGTTATGCGTCTAATATGGTCAGTCCAAGTACAAGGTGAGGTGATGTGTGACTTTAATAACTTAACACGGTCACCTGTAGGCAGAGAGGAATTATACAGAGTAGAAGTTGAGTGAGTCTTCTTGTCTTTCTTGCAAGCATAAGTACATGTGTGTGTGTGTGTGTGTGTGTGTGTGTGTGTGTGTGTGTGTGTGTGTGTGTGTGTGTGTGTGTGTGTGTGTGTGTGTGTGTGTGTGTGTGTGTGTGTGTGTGTGTGTGTGTGTGTGTGTAACAGCTCCTTAGTATTATATAAAATTGCGTGTTTGTATTTTGTGATGCAATTTTATATAATACTAAGGAGCTGTTACACACACACACACACACACACACACACACACACACACACACACACACACACACACACGAAAAAGAGATTGTAGTGATTGTAGAGGGGAATATGCACATTATTCTCTAGACACTATAATATTTATCAAAGTTACCCCTGGGAAGTGTGGCCTGTGGGGAGGGTAAGGAATAGGGGGTTAGTAGGGATAGTGGGTGGTAGGAGGGGTATGGGGTGGTTGGAGGGGTAGAGGGTGGTAGAGATAGGGGATGATAGGAAAGGGATGAGGGGGAGTTGCAGGAGTGGTAGGGGGTGGTAGGAGAGGGATGAAAGGGAGGATTAGGACCATTCACTACCAACCAGGCAAAGCTCCTCGTCTGCAATACCTTTAGGACGGACCAAAATCATGCTCTCAAGGTCATAATTTGCACGATCATTTTGTTGCAAGATTGCCACTGTTTGTGTTATTATAGTCTACTGTACCATTGTGTGTTTGTGTGTTTGTGTGTGTGTGTGTGCGTGTGTGTGTGCGTGTGTGTGTGTGTGTGTGTACCTTCTATTGTCTTTCATATACGTGTAATTACCATTATCGTTCCTCTTAATGCTCGTCTTTTTTGCTGGTTAATGTTCGCCTCCACACTGTTTTTATGGTGAGGGAAAGTGCGAAGGGCGGTGGTGAGGGGTGGTGTGAAGGGTGGTGGTGAGGGGTGGTGTGAAGGGTGGTGGTGAGGGGTGGTGCGAAGGGTGGTGGTGAGGGGTGGAAAGGAAGGGGGGTGGTGGAGGGTGGTGCGAAGGGGGGTGGTGAAGGGTGGTGGTGAGGGGTGGTGCGGAAGGGCGGTGGTGAGGGGTGGTGTGAAGGGTGGTGGTGAGGGGTGGTGTGAAGGGTGGTGGTGAGGGGTGGTGTGAAGGGTGGTGGTGAGGGGTGGTGCGAAGGGTGATGGTGAGGGGTAGTGCGAAGGGTCGTGGTGATGAAGGAAGAGGAGATGAGAGATAAGGAAGATAATGAAGAAAAGAAGGGATGGGGATGGAGAAGGGTAATGGAAAGGGAAATTGTTGTAAGAGAAGGTGTGAGATGGTAGCTAAGGACAGGTGTATAAGGTGAAAACAGGTGTATAAGGTGAGAACAGGTGTATAAGGTGAGAACAGGTGTATAAGGTGAGAACAGATGTATAAGGTGAGAACAGGTGTAAAAGGTGAGAACAGGTGTATAAGGTGAGAACAGGTGTATAAGGTGAGAACAGGTGTATAAGGTGAGAACAGGTGTAAAAGGTGAGAACAGATGTATAAGGTGAGAACAGATGTATAAGGTGAGAACAGGTGTATAAGGTGAGAACAAGTGTATAAGGTGAGAACAGGTGTATAAGGTGAGAACAGATGTATAAGGTGAGAACAGGTGTAAAAGGTGAGAACAGGTGTATAAGGTGAGAACAGGTGTATAAGGTGAAAACAGGTGTATAAGGTGAGAACAGATGTATAAGGTGAGAACAGGTGTATAAGGTGAGAACAGGTGTAAAAGGTGAGAACAGGTGTATAAGGTGAGAACAGGTGTATAAGGTGAGAACAGATGTATAAGGTGAGAACAGGTGTATAAGGTGAGAACAAGTGTATAAGGTGAGAACAAGTGTATACGGTGAGAACAGGTGTATAAGGTGAGAACAGATGTATAAGGTGAGAACAGGTGTATAAGGTGAGAACAGGTGTATAAGGTGAGAACAAGTGTATACGGTGAGAACAGGTGTATAAAATGAGAACAGGTGTATAAGGTGAGAACAGGTGTATAAGGTGTGAACAGGTGTATAAGGTGAGAACAAGTGTATAAGGTGAGAACAAGTGTATAAGGTGAGAACAGGTGTATAAGGTGAGAACAAGTGTATAAGGTGAGAACAGATGTATAAGGTGAGAACAGGTGTATAAGGTGAGAACAAATTTATAAGGTGAGAACAAGTGTATACGGTGAGAACAGGTGTATAAGGTGAGAACAGATGTATAAGGTGAGAACAGGTGTATAAGGTGAGAACAGGTGTATAAGGTGAGAACAAGTGTATACGGTGAGAACAGGTGTATAAAATGAGAACAGGTTTATAAGGTGAGAACAGGTGTATAAGGTGTGAACAGGTGTATAAGGTGAGAACAGGTGTATAAGGTGAGAACAGATGTATAAGGTGAGAACAGATGTATAAGGTGAGAACAGATGTATAAGGTGAGAACAAGTGTATACGGTGAAAACAGGTGTAAAAGGTGAGAACAGGTGTATAAGGTGAGAACAGGTGTATAAGGTGAGAACAGGTGTATAAGGTGAGAACAGGTGTAAAAGGTGAGAACAGGTGTATAAGGTGAGAACAAGTGTATAAGGTGAGGACAAGTGTATAAGGTGAGAACAGGTGTATAAGGTGAGAACAGATGTATAAGGTGAGAACAGGTGTATAAGGTGAGAACAAGTGTATAAGGTGAGAACAGGTGTACAAGGTGAGAACAAGTGTATACGGTGAGAACAGATGTATAAGGTGAGAACAGATGTATAAGGTGAGAACAGGTGTATAAGGTGAGAACAAGTGTATAAGGTGAGAACAGGTGTATAAGGTGAGAACAAGTGTATAAGGTGAGAACAGGTGTATAAGGTGAGAACAAGTGTATAAGGTGAGAAGAGGTGTATAAGGTGAGAACAGGTGTATAAGGTGAGAACAGGTGTAAAAGGTGAGAACAGGTGTATAAGGTGAGAACAGATGTATAAGGTGAGAACAGGTGTATAAGGTGAGAACAGATGTATAAGGTGAGAACAGATGTATAAGGTGAGAACAGGTGTATAAGGTGAGAACAAGTGTATAAGGTGAGAAGAGGTGTATAAGGTGAGAACAGGTGTATAAGGTGAGAACAGATGTAAAAGGTGAGAACAGGTGTATAAGGTGAGAACAGATGTATAAGGTGAGAACAGTTGTATAAGGTGAGAACAAGTGTATAAGGTGAGAACAAGTGTATAAAATGAGAACAGGTTTATAAGGTGAGAACAGGTGTATAAGGTGAGAACAGGTGTATAAGGTGAGAACAGATGTATAAGGTGTGAACAGGTGTATAAGGTGAGAACAGGTGTATAAGGTGAGAACAGGTGTATAAGGTGAGAACAGATGTATAAGGTGAGAACAGGTGTATAAGGTGAGAACAGGTGTATAAGGTGAGAACAAGTGTATACGGTGAAAACAAGTGTATAAGGTGTGAACAGGTGTATAAGGTGAGAACAGATGTATAAGGTGAGAACAGGTGTATAAGGTGAGAACAGGTGTATAAGGTGAGAACAGGTGTTAAGGGGAGATGTTTGATACGTCACTCTTACTCATCAACACAATTTGGTTATCATCTCTCTCTCTCTCTCTCTCTCTCTCTCTCTGCACGTCACCACCAACCATCACCACGCAAGCCGAGGTTCTCAGAACATAGTTATTTGCTCACGTATGTTCATGACTTCAATCAAACTAATCCATACATTTGTTGACCTCACTAAATCTAATGCTCATAGATTCTAAAATTTCACTCTGATATGTGCTAGGTTTAATGAACATAATTATTATATTCTAAGGCTCCATATATATATATATATATATATATATATATATATATATATATATATATATATATATTATTCAACGGTTTCTTTAACTATATCTTAAATTCCACAAGTATACTGTATATTCTTAGTTCCACCAGTGTACAGTATAATCTGTGCTTAACAAACTTGTCTACTTTATAGGTTTAAGTAAATTACCTTATAAGTTTCACTTAACGTATATTCGAGGGTTTCACTAAAACTAGTTCATATATATCTTATACTTCACTGCCTACTGTTCTCGTACACCATGAACAGCTGCTGCCATGGGAGGGTAGAACAATGGAATACCTATTCCCCGCTGCCTGGCGTAGGATGGAAGGTTGTGCACCTTTATCCGCTGCCTGGTGTAGGATGTAGGGTTGTGCACCCACACCCCACTGCCTGGCATAGGATGTAGGGTTGTGCACCCACACCCCACTGCCTGGCATAGGATGTAGTGTTGTGCACCTACACCCCACTGCCTGGTGTAGGATGTAGGGTTGTGCACCTACACCCCACTGCCTGGTGTAGGATGTAGGGTTGTGCACCTACACCCCACTGCCTGGCATAGGATGTAGTGTTGTGTACCTCCACCCCACTGCCTGGCATAGGATGTAGTGTTGTGCACCTACACCCCACTGCCTGGCATAGGATGTAGTGTTGTGCACCTACACCCCACTGCCTGGTGTAGGATGTAGGGTTGTGCACCTACACCCCACTGCCTGGCATAGGATGTAGTGTTGTGCACCTCCACCCCACTGCCTGGTGTAGGATGTAGGGTTGTGCACCCACACCCCACTGCCTGGCATAGGATGTAGGGTTGTGCACCCACACCCCACTGCCTGGCATAGGATGTAGTGTTGTGCACCTACACCCCACTGCCTGGCATAGGATGTAGTGTTGTGCACCCACACCCCACTGCCTGGCATAGGATGTAGTGTTGTGCACCTCCACCCCGCTGCCTGGCATAGGATGTAGGGTTGTGCACCTCCACACCACTGCCTGGCATAGGATGTGGTGAAACAGCAACCTACACCCCCACTGCCTGGGTGTAGGATGTAGGGGTTGTGCACCCCCACCCCACTGCCTGGCATAGATGCTGAAGTTGTGCACCTACACCCCACTGCCTGGTGTAGGATGTAGGGTTGTGCACCTACACCCCACTGCCTGGCATAGGATGTAGGGTTGTGCACCCACACCCCACTGCCTGGCATAGGATGTAGTGTTGTGCACCTACACCCCACTGCCTGGTGTAGGATGTAGGGTTGTGCACCTCCACCCCACTGCCTGGCATAGGATGTAGTGTTGTGCACCCACACCCCACTGCCTGGCATAGGATGTAGTGTTGTGC
>NW_024721853.1:0-5000 GCF_018991925.1 Homarus americanus | reverse complement strand
ACAAAAACAAAAAACACCAAAACCCAGCATTATTTTATCTCTTTTGGTTGAGTTGTAATAAAATTTTAAAACCGGACCAAGACTGTGGACACCCTGGATAATATTTCCAGACAGTAAGTAGTCGAAATAAAAGTAACACAGAGGAACTCAAACTGTGCTATACTTTAGACTAAACAAAATATATACATCTCTAGTATAACCCTTTGTCCTGGCAGGGTTAAGACACACAAGACATGCGCATGACAAACCAGCTCACGTTATGCCCGCGTGTGAGTGGAGTCTGTTGAATCGTTTCTCCCCCTTTTAGCCCAGACTTCCTCGTTATAATGGACCATCACGCAGACTGACACGCATGACAAACAAACAGAGGGTCCAGGATAATGCTTGAGGGAGAAGAAAACGTGATAAACGGGATACAAATAAAAGAAATAATTAGTGAACCAATTAGGAAACGGGTAGACTTAAATAAGGTGATGATTACAGGCAGGTCTAAGTAAAAGCCTACTGATTGTTAATGAGACAACAAGTTAATTGTATGCATTAATTAATTTAGAATAATCGGAATAAATTTGAATGTGAGCCTTTTGAGCCGTACTACTACAACTACTACTACTACTACTACTAATACTAATAATAATAATAATAATAATAATAATAATAATAATAATAATTGGGAAACATAATCATTGTAGCTATATAATTAGGCGTCACATACATAATAGTTCAGGTAAGAGTCCTGTAAGCCCCGGCCCAAAGTGATTGAAATCAACTGCTTTATTTTCATTAAAATTTATCTACACGAATAATGCATAAATTATAGTTACAGACGTGGATGGGAGGCGGACAAACTAGCGACGTCATTACTAATGACAAAATAATGAAAAGGGGACAAAGATTTAATGAACGGAAAAAGGTAAATAAATGAGGAAGGTCGCGAGGACAGGGAAGGAGGGAGATAAGGAAAGGGGGCGAGGTGGGCAAGGGAATATGTTTGGGAAAGAGGGGAAACGTGTTAGAGAAAAGGGCAAGAGACTATTTTTAGAGAGAGAGAGGGAGACAGGGAGGGAGGGCAATAGACTATATTTAGAGTAAGAGGGCAAGAGACAGTGTGTAGTGGGTGGAAGGGAAACATGGAAGGAGGAAGAGAGTAATAAAAGAGTGGAAGGAGGGAGGGGGGGGTGAAGGAAGGGAGGGAAGGTAGGATAAGAGATAGAAATAATAAATAGCAGAAGAAACAGCATCTAAAAAAAAGGGAAGAGGAATAAGTGAAACAAACTGCAAAGAGTCGAAAAGAGAAGGCAATAAGTCTAGTCAACACGAAAGAGGAGGAAGAGAGGATGCGAATAGGGGAGGAAGAAGATTGAGAGAGAAGAAGAGAAAAAGAGGAAAACAGGTGAAGAGGAGGGGGAGAAGGGAAAAGTATAAGGAAGAATGGAAAGGAAGAGTAAGAGCAAACCCTCCTCCCCCTTTCCCCTTCTCACCCTCCTTCCCTTACTCCCCCTTCACCCTTCCTCCTTCATTCTTCCTTTCTCATCCTTCCCCCTCACCCTCAACCTTCACCCTTCCTCTCTCACCCTCCCACACTCGCCCCTCCTCCTTCACCCTTCCCTCAACCCTTCCTCCTTCACCCTTCCTCCTTCATCCTTTCCACCTCACCCTTCCTCCTCCTCACCTCCCTCACACTCCCATTTCCCATCTGCACAAATCTCAGGTAGTGGCAGCCATCCGTCATAACTCGTCTCTTCCAGCCGTTTGCTTTCATGGTCGGTCGTTTATGACGAGTAAAACGATCCGTCGAGCGGCAAATACCAGCTTTATGGTGGAGGCCCCGTGGAGCAGCGACCAGGGGGCACCACCCACACACATCCACATTTAGGTCACACACCCATGCCATATACCCACACGACCATACCGTACACTCACGTACACATGCCACACACCTGGAGATTCACCCCCCCCCCCTTCCACAGCTTAATCCACCTTTAGTTTAACCACCCCGACGCCATCTGGTGAGTTAATCTTCAGGTGACGGTGGACCTCAATACTCACCTGGACATTGGCCACCTCAAAACAAAGGATTTTAAAGTTTATTAATATACTATGATTACAAAAATACAAATGATGCATCTCCACCTATCACTGTGAATAACGGATCTCGGATGAACTACTGCGTGTACTAGTATAATAGGGATAATTTGCCTGGACTAGTTCCGTGTAACCAATTGTAGGTTTGGTGTTTGTGTTGAAGACCCATATAGTACTGTGTGATGGTCGTTCCCGATAATGGTAAAGTTTATAAGAAAAGCAAGATACAGAGTATATATTTCCACGATAACCCCAGCACCGCCGAGTTGGACTGAATTTGTTTAAAAAAGCCTCGTGCACACTTCTTGAAAAACACTGCCATCAGTCATCGTTCCTCGGAATGTTTTACTTGACGGTTTGTATCACGTTCACTCCTCAGATATATTGCATGGACCCATTTCTGAAGTGACAAATGGGACTGGAAATAAGTGCTATGAATTTACACTTCTGACTGCCTATTCTGGCATTTCTAAACAAATTCATTAATTTTGAAGTGTGTCGTCCAATTCATCTGATTTTGCCAACTATGACAATTCATTTCACATTTTTTGGAGTCTATGTTGTGAACTAAATAATAACTGGTAAAGGGTCCTCACACAACAAAGGCACCATAGCAGTCTGTTAGGTACTGCCCGCCATGGTCTACTGTCATCTGAGTTAATAAAAAGAAATCATGTATCTTTTTTATATAATATATACTGTAATTCACTGGAAGTGTCGCCCCAAGAAGAGGTGAAGGTGGGCGTCAGTAGTCACCAGAAGATTGGCCTCCGGAGTATCCCACGTGAGGTGTAACGCTCCCGACGAAACCTGGGAGGTTAATCTTAAGGTGACCAATAATTACTAAAGCTTTGGCCTAGGTCTCGAAAGACAGGTCTCGGTCTTGAAATAGGTTTCGGTCTCGAATTTAGTGGTTTCGATTCCATCAGTGACACCCAAACCACACACCCTCAAGTCCATACCACTACCACACACACACACGCCCATACTATACACCCACACGCCCATACTATACACCCACACGCCCATACTATACACCCACTCTTTAGGAGCGGCTACGAGGTTCAAATCTGTTGGTTCGTCGACCAAAAATCCGGACGATTTTCTTTCTGTCATACACCTTGGCGTAGTCCACAACACAGCCCCCTCTTGCCCAGAATAGCTTCATCCCGTAATGTATCTTAGGGATGGATTTCATGACCTGAACCTATGGGCTCCTCGACCTAACTAATGTTATCTATAAAAAAAAGGCCTTTTCTTGGCCTCAGCACACACAGGGTGGGTTACATGACCTAATTCTATGGGCTACTCGACCTAATACATCGAGGTTGTTTGTGACTGTTATGTAACCGCCTAACTTAAAAACCAATTTGACCTGACGTAACTTATCTAACCTTACCTACGATAACCCGATCTAACCTTCCTACCCTATTATAATTTAATCTAACCTAACCTAACCTAACTTGAACTTACTTAACCTAAACTAACCTAACCCAAGTTAAAGTAACCTAACATAAATCAAAGTAATGTAATTTAATATAACGTAACCGTCGTAACCTCACTTATCTTAACGTAACCCTAACCTAACTTAACCTAGCCTAACATAAATTAATTCCAAAGTATCATTACATAACTTACCTTACCTAATCCACCCTAACGTAACGCAATCTCCGCTTTAAATCAGCCTAAAATACTATTATATAACCTAACCTAACCTAACCTAACCTAACCTCCCTTGACATACCAAACTTAATACCTCTTGGCAGGTGTGTGTGGTTTGCTCTTCTCCGGATATATGAGTGAGTTTTACACTGAGTTATATAGACGTCATAAAACATACACATGGCCGGAATCATTGTATTTTTCCTCTCTTAAAGCCACGTATCGCCTCCACCCACCACATCATCACCACACTTGTTTAAATTCACTGAAAGACGAAGAAAATTTTTTTAAATGGTTTGGAAATTTTCTGATTATTTATTCTTAATAGCGAGCGACTTTTGTTTGTTTGTGGTATAACGGAGGATAAGGAAGTTGACATTGTACTCATGGGGTTAATATCGTACTCATGGGGTTAATATCGTACTCGTGGGGCTAACATCGTATTCATGGGGTTAACATCGTACTCACGGGGTTAATATCGTATTCATGGGGTTAACATCGTACTCAGGGGGTTAATATCGTACTCGTGGGGTTAACATCGTATTCATGGGGTTAACATCGTAATCACGGGGTTAATATCGTATTCATGGGGTTAACATCGTACTCAGGGGGTTAACACCGTACTCATAAGATAAACATCATATTAGTGGGGTTAACATCTTATTCATGGGGTTAGGTTAGGTTAGGTTAAGTTAGGTTAAGTTAGAGATCAGGCAATTAACAGTAAAATAAAATAACATTCAGTAATATATCCTCTCGCCAAGAGAAAATATATTTATAAGCAAAGTCACTCAGGAAGATCGTGAGATAATATTACCGTGAAATATATTCATGTGGGAAGATGTTCTTAAAAGTAATCAGCGTGAAATATATTCATTGACGATATCTCTTATCCTTTTCTTTACCTATTTTCACGTCCATCAAAGGTATCAATTCACCCGAGGATACGCCACGGTGATCGACATACATGTGTTGGTGAGATGAAGTGACCGTCGCGGTGTATACAGTAAGTGGCACACGTCAACACGCCCTCAGAGGCGGACGGGACGAGGCTTGAAATCAAACAGAATCATCACAAATATCAAACATGTGGTGAGACTCCCTCAAGGCATTAACACTCTGTCAGAAACATTACATTAGTAGGTGTCAGGAAACCGTGTCTGAAACATCGTATAAGCAGGTGTCAGGAAACCGTGTCTGAAACATCGTATAAGCAGGTGTCAGGAAACCGTGTCTGAAACATCGTATAAGCA
>NW_024721852.1:5000-12500 GCF_018991925.1 Homarus americanus | reverse complement strand
TTCTCTCTCCTTGGTTGAGAGCCAATCACATAAGTACTGTGTCACACATCAGATGCTCTTAGAGGACCTATCCACCATGTATTGAGTTTTGTGTATATGAAGACCAAACTTAAAAGGAGTAATATTTTCTTTCTTCTCCTCCTCCTCCTCCTCCCCTCCTCGTCCCCTCCTTCTCTTTCTTCTTCCACTGTTCTTCCTCCCTTAGTACCTCAGCCACTCCTTGTCTTCCTCTTATCCATCTTCAATCCGTGACCCTCCTTGCTAACCTCCCATCCTCCTGGCTCACCTCCTCTCTCCATTCCTCCTCCATTTACAGCCATCTTAACTTATTTTCCTCCTAGTTTAATACCATAATCCTCCCTCGTTTTTCCTGTTGTTATTCTATTTTATTTATATAAATATCTTCCATTGCCTCTTTTTTTAGCTTTACTCCTTTCATTAAACATCTATTTTTCCTTCTCTTTAGTTTTAATTTATAATTTCTCCTCTTCCTTCTTTTGATTAATTATCTCCTTCCTTTTCTCCCCTCCTCCCCTACTCTTCCTCCCACCTTATCACACCCTCCTCCCCCCTTAACCCCATCCCTCCTTCCCCTTAACCCCATCCTTTACTCGCCCCATCCCCCCTTCCCCTTAACCCCATCCCCCTTCTTTATCAGCTTCTCCCCCTTTCCCCATATTTACCTCCTCCCCCATAACCCCACCCTCCCTACCCCCCTCAACCCCCACCCTTTCCTCCCCTTAACCCCCATCCTCCCTTCCCCTTAACACCATCCTCCCTTCCCCGCCAACCCCATCCCCTTCACCCCTAACCCCATCCCTCCCTTCCCCCTTAACCCCATCCTCCTTCCCCCTTAACCCCATCCCTCCTTCCCCTCAACCCCATCCCTCCACCCCATAACCCCATCCTTCCCCGCCCTTCATCCTCCCTTCCCCCCTTAACCCCCCATCCCCCATTCCCCCCTTAACCCCATCACCTTCCCCTTAACCCCCCCCCTCCTTCCCCTTAACCCGTCCCCCTTCACCCCTTAACCCCTCCTCCCCTTAACCCCATCCCCCACCTCTTCCTTGGCATTAGGTAGACTTGGGCCAGGCCTCCTCTAGACCCCCCACAGGCGTCCTTTGAACCACAGGTCCTGCCTCGCCTCACGCCTCAGGATCCCCCATTAGCCTGACCCTTTATTTGACTGCCTTTACTGCAGCCTCATCATTTTTTTTTATTTTTTTCCCCACCAAGGAGGCGAAGGATGGTGCAGTAGGATGGTGGTGATGGTGCGGGAGACCGAAGTTGTGGTCCGCTCTATCTCAGGTTATGTTAAGGGCCGCTACAACCCATAAAATAAATAGTGATCGTCTCCATCCATCCGTCCCACAGCTCAACCAAACAAGCTTTTCTTTTTGTAAGTATTTTTAGTTAAGATTTTTCCCGAAACAAACATTAATATTTTTTTTCGTTTTTTTTTTACTAATTTAATTACATGGTAGTAAAGACTTTTTATATGTGAATTATTGATTTTATATTTTTATTGAATGGTTTATGATTTTCTTTACAATCCATTAGGTTAAAGATAGATCAATTTTGTTTTTGTTTTGTTGTTGTAGTTGTTTATAGTATTATATAAATTAGAATTTAAATTGTGAGTAATACCAAACAACGTTAACTAGACGGTCTTACTTTCTAAACCAAACAACTGAAAAAAAAATATTACATCAATAAAAACTTGTGCTCGTCGTAACACAATATCAAGTTGGTGACCAGAGAGACAAACAGCCAGAGACCACACAACCTGTCGTAGCTTCGTGTCGCCCAATATTGTCTCACACTGATCAAGGTTCATTGAAATTTACTGTTGCCAAAAAAATGTACACACAATCTTGAATACACACTCCACTATGTGTATTGGAATAGTTTATATTTTGTACAGTTAACATGTTACGATAAATCAATGTAATGCAGAAGTCGATATATGTTGTGTACTAGACTGAGAATGTAGCACTTATGATTATTGTAGTAATTTCGTCTGTCATTGTTCTGTCTCTGTGTCTACATGTCTCTCTTTCTGTCTGTCTATCTGTCTCTCTCTTTATTTATTTCTATGTCTGGCTGTCTTCCTATTTGTGTCTCTGTCTATCTGTCTGTTTCCCTATGTGTGTCTCTGTCTGTCTGTCTGTCTGTCTTTTAAGCAAAGATTTGTAAGTAAATATATCGTAATTTTTGCTCCTGTCACCTTGGTTCAAGTCAATATTTCATGACAGACATTTTAACATTTTCCCTTCATATCGTATATTAGGTCAATATTCATTTCCACACAAAACATCATTATAAATCACTGTTATACCTCAGGTCAGTATTAAGAAACAACATCGTATCTCGGGTCAACTTTGGACACTAAAACCGCATTTGATAGCCCCCCTTATTGTCGTACTTAAGGTCAACATGTGATACTAAACCCACCGTAATACTGCCTCTTACTGCACTATCTCAGGTCAATATTTGATACCATAAAGCTCAGAGCACCACAAGGGACAATGGCCGGTGCAGCACATCCGACACCGTGGCAGCGGGAGAGTGTGGTGTGTTGGCCAGACCAGAAGAACAATGTGTGCCGTTGTAATAAGTCTGTAAACTCAGGGAGGAACCGGTCGGCCACGTGACCTAGCGATTTCCACTCGTTTTTGTCCCAGAATTCTACTTGGAGAGGAAGGAGTTTGTTAACGTTTATTTACCTCCGGAGTTCCAGTACAGCTCCAGTAGCCAGCCGACTGTCACAAGAGCATCGCTATCACCAGCTCCCATCTTTGGTACACACCCGCGCGCGCCTCCGCCACAACTACCTTCATACTTTCTATAAACTCGTTCTCTTCCTTGGGATTTTCTTTATGGACTTGTGCTCTTAAAAAAATAGTCGCTTCGAAGCTTTTTTGAATGAGTTTAGTGGGTTATAGAGAGATTCTTATTAAACTTGTCTATACGTTGGGGTAGAAAGCTACTTGAGGAATGTAATATTATTCTTATTTCGTCTCATATGATGGTAGGATTAAGCGGAGGTAAGCGAGAGAGACGCGGGGTTACTTTATGTAGCCGGGCGATATACCAGCACGGGTCCACCTGCCTTGTTAAAGAAGAATTTGTCATGATTGAGGATTACTATGTCTTAAGGCTTGCATTGTGTCTCCTAGTCTTATACTATACTACCAGTTTTTACCAACAGCAATATACATATGTATATATAAACGCGCGTACACACACACATACATACACGTATATACACAAGCTTTTATAAATGTGTGTGTGTGTGTGTGTGAAGGAAGAGAATTCAGACAGTCATATCATTTACGTACATGCAGATACATACACACCAAGGTGATACAGTCACAAGTACACAAGCGTTAAATGCATGCCACTATATACCGTACGTGTAAATTTCCTGACACTTATACGAGGGGCTGGGGACACTGTGAATAAAGCGATATATTTATGAATGGAAGGAGAGAGGTAGAGAGATGGGGATAGAAAGAGTTACTGTCTGTGTACGAAATAGAGACGAAGAGAAAGAAAAAGGGAAAGACGTGGAGAGAGAGACAGAAATGACAGAGAATAAAGACGGAAAGATAAGAGAGATTAAGAGTGAGACAGTAAGTAAAATATGAAGAGTAATATTAATAAAAACAAAAAAATAATACACGAAATTTTTTCTTAAACGAAAATTATTATAGAACGAAAAGAAAACGCAATCGGTATTTTAACCCAACCCAACCCAACCCAACCCAACCCATCCCATTCCCTCCCATCACCCCTTTCTCCACTCTTCTTCCTAAAATCCACATTCGACGGGAGAAAATGCCCCATTCCTCACTCCCCGTCACACCCAAATCTTCCCCACTTAAACATACTCCCCCTGGCCCTTCCCTCCGGCTTTCCCCAACACTCTCCACTTAAGTATACTTATCCCCACTACCTCCTCCCCACGGTCCTTCCCACCACATCTTCCCCACCATCTCCTCCCCACGGTCCTCCCCACCACATCTTCCCCACCATCTCCTCTCCACCATCTCCTCCCCTACGGTCCTCTCCACCATCTCCTCCCCTACGGTCCTCTCCACCATCTCCTCCCCCTGTCTCCTCCCCACCATCTCCTCCTACGGTCCCCTCCCCCCACCACATCTTCCCCCTGTCTCCCTCCCCACCATTTCCTCCCCTACGGTCCTCCCCCACCACAGTCCCCTCCCCACCCATCTTCCTCACCATCTCCTCCCCTACGGTCCTCTCCACCATCTCCTCCCCACCATCTCTCCTCCCTACGGTCCTCCCCACCACATCTTCCCCACCATCTCCCTCCCCACCATCTCCTCCCCTACGGTCCTCCCTCCCCCACGGTCCTCCCATCTTCCCCCTGTCTCCTCCCCACCATCTCCTCCCCTACAGTCCTCCTCCCCACGGTCCTCCCCCACACGGTCTCCCCACCATCTCCTCCCCACCATCTCCTCCCCCTACGGTCCTCCCCACCACCACAGTCCTCCCACCACATCTCCCCACCATCTCCTCCCCTACATTTCCTCTCCACCATCATCTCCCACAGTCCTCCCCACCACGGTCCTCCCCACCATCTCCTCCCCATCTCCTCCCCCACAGTTTCCTCTCCACCATCATCTCCCCGGTCCTCCCCACCACGGTCCTCCCCCACCATCTCCTCCCACCATCTCCTCCCCACCATTTCCTCCTCCTGCATCATCTCCCCACAGTCCTCCCACTACATCTTCCTCACCATCTCCTCCCTAAGTCCTCCCCACACAGTCCTCCCACCATCTCCTCCCACCACAGTCCTCCCCATCTCCTCCCCACCATCTCCTCCCCACCATCTCCTCCCCATCATCTCCTCCCCTACCCAGTCCTCCCCCACAGTCCTCCCACCATCTCCTCCCCACACCATCTCCTCCCCACCACAGTCCCTCCCCCTCTCCTCCCCACCATCTCCTCCCCACCATCTCCTCCCCCATCATCTCCTCTAGGTCCTCCCCACCATCTCCTCCCCCACCATCTCCTCCCCATCATCTCCTCCCCTGGTCCCTCCCCACCATCTCCTCCCCACCGCTTCTCCTCTCCCCCCTACAGTCCTCCCCACCCCACAGTCCTCCCTGTCTCCTCCCCACCACGGTCCTCCACCATCTCCTCCCCACCACGGTCCTCCCCACCATTTCCTCCCACCATCATCTCCCCGGTCCTCCCACCACATCTTACCCACCATCTCTCCTCCCCTGCATCTCCTCCTGGTCCTCCCACCACAGTCCTCCCACCACATCTTCCTCACCATCTCCTCCCCTACGGTCCTCCCCACCACAGTCCTCCCCATCCGCCTACTCCCACCATCTCCTCCCCACCATCTCCTCCCCCCAGTCCTCCCACCATCTCCTCCCCATCATCTCCTCCCCACCAGCTCCCATCTTTGGTACACACCCGCGCGCGCCTCCGCCACAACTACCTTCATACTTTCTATAAACTCGTTCTCTTCCTTGGGATTTTCTTTATGGACTTGTGCTCTTAAAAAAATAGTCGCTTCGAAGCTTTTTTGAATGAGTTTAGTGGGTTATAGAGAGATTCTTATTAAACTTGTCTATACGTTGGGGTAGAAAGCTACTTGAGGAATGTAATATTATTCTTATTTCGTCTCATATGATGGTAGGATTAAGCGGAGGTAAGCGAGAGAGACGCGGGGTTACTTTATGTAGCCGGGCGATATACCAGCACGGGTCCACCTGCCTTGTTAAAGAAGAATTTGTCATGCTTGAGGATTACTACTGTATGTCTTAAGGCTTGCATTGTGTCTCCTAGTCTTATACTATACTACCAGTTTTTACCAACAGCAATATAGATATGTATATATAAACGCGCGTACACACACACATACATACACGTATATACACAAGCTTTTATAAATGTGTGTGTGTGTGTGTGTGAAGGAAGAGAATTCAGACAGTCATATCATTTACGTACACGCAGATACATACACACCAAGGTGATACAGTTACAAGTACACAAGCGTTAAATGCATGCCACTATATACCGTACGTGTAAATTTCCTGACACTTATACGAGGGGTTGGGGACACTGTGAATAAAGCGATATATTTATGAATGGAAGGAGAGAGGTAGAGAGATGGGGATAGAAAGAGTTACTGTCTGTGTACGAAATAGAGACGAAGAGAAAGAAAAAGGGAAAGACGTGGAGAGAGAGACAGAAATGACAGAGAATAAAGACGGAAAGATAAGAGAGATTAAGAGTGAGACAGTAAGTAAAATATGAAGAGTAATATTAATAAAAACAAAAAAATAATACACGAAATTTTTTCTTAAACGAAAATTATTATAGAACGAAAAGAAAACGCAATCGGTATTTTAACCCAACCCAACCCAACCCAACCCAACCCATCCCATTCCCTCCCATCACCCCTTTCTCCACTCTTCTTCCTAAAATCCACATTCGACGGGAGAAAATGCCCCATTCCTCACTCCCCGTCACACCCAAATCTTCCCCACTTAAACATACTCCCCCTGGCCCTTCCCTCCGGCTTTCCCCAACACTCTCCACTTAAGTATACTTATCCCCACTACCTCCTCCCCACGGTCCTTCCCACCACATCTTCCCCACCATCTCCTCCCCACGGTCCTCCCCACCACATCTTCCCCACCATCTCCTCTCCACCATCTCCTCCCCTACGGTCCTCTCCACCATCTCCTCCCCTACGGTCCTCTCCACCATCTCCTCCCCACCATCTCCTCCCCACGGTCCTCCCCACCACATCTTCCCCACCATCTCCTCCCCTACGGTCCTCCCCACCACGGTCCTCCCCACCATCTCCTCCCCACCATCTCCTCCCCATCATCTCCTCCCCACCATCTCTCCTCCCCACCACGGTCCCTCCCCATCTCCTCCCCACCATCTCCTCCCCACCATCTCCTCCCACCATCTTCCCTCCCCACCATCTCTCCCCCATCTCCTCTGTCCTCCCACCACGGTCCTCCCCACCACATCTTCCTCACCATCCTCCCCTACAGTCCTCCCCACCACATCTTACCCATCTCCTCCCCATCTCCTCCCCACCATCTCCTCCCACCATCTCCTCCCCCCTCCTCCCACCATCTCCTCCCCAGTCCTCCCACCATCTCCTCCCCATCATCCAAACAGCACTATTGTTTCCCTGTGACCCCCAGCTCAAGTGACCAGCTTTTGTCCAATAGTTTTGACTTTTGTGTTGTTCGCAGCTGTATCTGTAAGCATCTTAACTACCACTTACCCATCTGGGACGAGGGTTGGGGAACAAGGATGGGGAGAATGAATGCAGGTTATGGATGGGGGGAGGAGGAGGGAAGGAGAGCGAAGGTGATGGATAGTGATGGGGATGGAGGTGGGAGGGGGCAAGAAGGTGTTGGAGGATCTGGTTGTGTTGGAGGATAGGGCTGGGGTGATGGAGGAGGAGGATGGGTAGAATGATGGAGGCAGGGG
>NW_024721851.1:0-21558 GCF_018991925.1 Homarus americanus | reverse complement strand
GTCCCCTGGTCGAGTATAACAAAGTCTCCTGATCGAGTAAAACAAAGTCCCCTGGGCGAGTATAACAAAGACCCCTGATCGAGTATAACAAAGCCCCCTGATAGAGAAAAACAAAGTCCCCTGATTGAGTATAACAAAGTCACTTGATCGAGTATAACAAAGTCCCCTGATCGAGCATAACAAAGGCACCCTGGTCGAGTATATTATAGCCCTCTGATCGAGTATGATAAAGACCCATGAACGAATATAACAAAGTCACCTGATCGTGTATAACAAAGTCCCCTGAATGAGTATAACAAAGGCCCCCGATCGAGTATAACAAAGGCACCTGACCGAGTATAACAAAGTCCCCTGGTCGAGTATAACAAAGTCCCCAGATCGAGTAAAACAAAGTCCCCTGGTCGAGTATAACAAAGTCCTTTGATTGAGTATAACAAAGTCCTCTGATCAAGTATAACAAAGTCCAATGGTCGAGCATAACATAGGCCCCTGGTCGAGTTTAAAAACGTCTCCTGGTCGAGTATAACAAAGTCCCCTGGACGACTATAACAAAGTCCCATGATCGAGTATAAAAAAGCCCCCTCATCGAGCATAGCAAAGTCCCCTGATCGAATATAACAAAGCCCCCTGCTCGAGTAAAACAAAGTCCCCTGATTGAGTATAACAAAGTCCCCTGATCGAATATAACAAAGCCCCCTGCTCGAGTAAAACAAAGTCCCCTTATTGAGTATAACAAAGTCCTCTGAACAAGTATAACATAGTCACCTGATCGAGTATACCAAAGTCCCTTGATCGAGTATAACAAAGGCCCCTCATCGAGAATAACAAAGACCCTGAACGAGTACAACAAAATACCCTGATCGAGTATAACAAAGTCCCTTCATCTAGTATAACAAAGAACCAGATCGAGCATAACAAAGGCCCCTGGTCGAGTATAACAAAGTCCCCTGATCGAGAGAAACAAACTCCCCTGGTCGAGTATAACAAAGTCCCCTGATCGAATATAACAAAGCCCCCTCATCGGGAAAAACAAAATCCCCTGATTGAGTATAACAAAGTACTCTGATCGAGTAAAACAAAGTCCCCTGGTCAAGTAAAACAAAGTCCCCTCATCGAGTATAACAAAGTCCCGTGATCGAGTATAACAAAGTCCCCTAATCGAGTATAACAAAGGCCCCTAATCGAGTATAATAAAGTCCCCTGATCGAGTATGCCAAAGCCCCGGATCGAGCATAACAAAGGCCCCTGGTCGAGCATAACAAAGTCCCCTGGTCGAGTATAACAAAGTCCCCATGTCAACAGAAACAAAGTCCCCTGGTCGAATATAACAAAGTCCCCTGATCGAGTATAACAAAGTCCCCTGATCGAGTATAACAAAGTCCCCTTATCGAGTGTAACAAAAAGGCTCCTCGTCGAGCAAAACAAAGTCCCCTGGTCGAGTAAAACAAAGTCTCCTGATCGAGTAAAACAAAGTCCTCTGGTCGAGTATAATAAAGTCCCCTGATCGAGTATAACAAAGCCCCCTGATAGAGAAAAACAAACTCCCCTGATTGAGTATAACAAAGTCCCTTGATCGAGTATAATAAAGTCCCCTCATCGAGCATAACAAAGGCACCCTGGTCGAGTATAACAAAGCTCCCTGATCGAGTATGACAAAGTCCCATGAACGAATATAACAAAGTCACCTGATCGAGTATAACAAAGTCCCATGAATGAGTATAACAAAGGCCCCCGATCGAGTACAACAAAGGCACCTGACCGAGTATAACAAAGTCCCCTGGTCGAGTATAACAAAGTCCCCTGATCGAGTAAGACAAAGTCCCCAGGTCGAGTATAACAAAGTCCTCTGATTGAGTATAACAAAGTCCTCTGATCGAGTATAACAAAGTCCCCTGGTCGAGAATAACAAAGGCCCCAGGTCGAGTATAAAAACGTCCCCTGGTCGAGTATATCAAAGTCCCTTGATCGAGTGTAACGAAGGCCCCTGATCGAGTATAACAAAGTCACCTGATCGAATATAACAAAGCCCCCTTGATCGAGTATAACAAAGACCCCTGATCAAATATAAAAAGTCCCCTGATTCAGTATAACAAAGTCCCCTCATCGAGTATAACAAATTCCCATGATCGAGCATAACAAAGGCACCCTGGTAGAGTATAACAAAGTCCCCTGGTCGAGTATAACAAAGTCCCCTGATCGAGAGAAACAAAGTCCCATGGTCGAGTATAACAAAGTCCCCTGATTGACTATAACAAAGCTCCCTCATCGAGAAAAACAAAGTCCCCTGATTGAGTATAACAAAGTACTCTAATCGAGTAAAACAAAGTCCCCTGGTCGCGTAAAACATAGTCCCCTGATCGAGTATAACAAAAGTCCCCTGATCCCGAGTATAACTTTAGTCCCATGATCGGAGTATAACAAAGTCCCCTGATCCAGGTATAACAAAGTCCCGGATCCCGAGGCATAACAAAAGGCCCTGGTCAGGCATAACAAAGTCCCCTGGTCGAGTATAACAAAGTCCCTCATCGAGTATAACAAATTCCCATGATAAAGGCATAACAAAGGCACCCTGATCCAGAGCAAAACAAAAGTCCCCTGGTCAGGTATAACAAGGTCCCCTGATCCCGGAAGTATAGCAGAGACCTCTGATAAAAGGTATAACAAAAGTCCCTGAACAAGTATAAACAAAAGCCCCTGATCGAGTATAACAAAGTCCCCTGATCGAGTATAAGAAAGTTCCCTGATCGAGTGTAACAAAGTCCCCTGATCGAGTATAATAAAGTCCCCTGATCGAGTAAAACAAAGTCCCCTGGTCAAGTATATCAAAGGCCCCTAATCGAGTATAACAAAGACCTCTCATTGAGTATAACAAAGTCCCCTGAGCGAATAAAAAAAAACGCCCTCTTCGAGAACTGAAAGTCCCTGGTCGAGTATACCCAAAGTCCCTAATCGAGTAAAACAAAGTCCAAAGGGGCGAGTATAACAAATTCCCTGATCGAGAAAAACAGAAAGTCACCTGATCCGAAGTGAAACAAAAGTCCTAATCCAAAGTATAACAAAGGCCCCCTAATCGAGTATAACAAAGACCTCTGATTAGGTATAACAAAAGTCCCTGGCCCGAAGATATAAAAAAGGCCCTGGTCAGGCATAAACAAAAGTCTGGTCGAGTATAACAAAAGCCCCTCATCGAGGAAAACAAAAGTCCCCTGATTGAGTATAACAAAGTACTCTAATCGAGTAAAACAAAGTCCCCTGGTCGCGTAAAACATAGTCCCCTGATCGAGTATAACAAAGTCCCCTAATCGAGTATAACAAAATACCCTGATCGAGTATAACAAAGGCCCCTGATCGAGTATAACAAAGTCCCCTGATCGAGTATAACAAAGTCCCGGATCGAGCATAACAAAAGCCCCTGGTCGAGCATAACAAAGTCCCCTTGTCGAGTATAACAAAGTCCCCTGATCGAGAGAAACAAAGTCCCCTGGTTGCATATAACAAAGTCCCCTGATCGAGTATAACAAAGTCCCCTGATCGAGTATAACAAAGTCCCCTGATCGAGTATAACAAAGTCCCCTGATCGAGCGTAACAAAGGCACCCTGGTCGAGTATAACAAAGTCCCCTGGTCGAGTATAACAAAGTCCCTTGATCGTGTATAACGAAGGCCCCTGATTGAGTATAACAAAGTTCCCTGATCGAGTATAACAAAGCCCCTTGATCAAGTATAACAAAGCCCCCTGATCAAATATAAAAAATCTCCAGATTGAGTATAACAAAGTCCCCTCATCGAGTATAACAAATTCCCATGATCGAGCATAACAAAGGCACCCTGGTCGAGCATAACAAAGTCCCCTGGTGGAGTATAACAAAGTCCCCTGATCGAGTATAACAAAAACCTCTGATCGAGTATAACAAAGTCCCCTGAACGAGTATAACAAAGCCCCCTGATCGAGTACAACAAAGTCCCCTGATCGAGTATAATAAAGTCCCCTGATCGAGTAAAACAAAGTCCCCTGGTCAAGTATAACAAAGGCCCCTAATCGAGTATAACAAAGACCTCTCATTGAGTATAACAAAGTCCCCTGAGCGAAAAAAAAAGGCCCCTCTTCGAGCATGAGAAAGTCCCCTGGTCAAGTATACCAAAGTCCCCTGATCGAGTAAAACAAAGTCCAAAGGCGAGTATAACAAATTCCCCTGATCGAGAGAAACAAAGTCACCTGATCGAGTAAAACAAAGTCCCCTAGTCAAGTATAACAAAGGCCTCTAATCGAGTATAACAAAGACCTCTGATTGAGTATAACAAAGTCCCCTGAGCGAATATAAAAAAGGCGCCTGGTCGAGCATAACAAAGTCCCCTGGTCGAGTATACCAAAGTCCCCTAATCGAGTTAAACAAAGTCCCCTGGTAGAGTATAACAAAGTCCCCTGATCGAGAGAAACAAAGTCCCCTGGTCGAGTATAACAAAGTCCCCTGATCGAGTATAACAAAGCCCCCTCATCGAGAAAAACAAAGTCCCCTGATTGAGTATAACAAAGTACTCTGATCGAGTAAAACAAAGTCCCCTGGTCGAGTAAAACAAAGTCCCCTGATCGAGTATATCAAAGTCCCCTGATCGAGTATAACAAAGTCCCCTGATCGAGTATAACAAAGCCCCGGATCGAGCATAACAAAGGCCCCTGGTCGAGCATAACAAAGTCCCCTGGTCGAGTATAACAAAGTTCCCTAATCGAGAGAAACAAAGTCCCCTGGTTGCATATAACAAAGTCCCCTGATCGAGAATAACAAAGTCCCCTGATCGAGTATAACAAAGTCCCCTGATCGAGTATAACAAAAAGGCTCCTGGTCGAGCATAACTAAGTCCGCTGGTCGAGTATAACAAAGTCTCCTGATCGAGTAAAACAAAGTCCCCTGGTCGAGTATAACAAAGTCCAATGATCGAGTATAACAAAGCCCCCTGATCGAGAAAAACAAAGTCCCCTGATTGAGTATAACAAAGTCCCCTGATCGAGTAAAACAAAGTCCGAAGGCGAGTATAACAAATTCCCCTGATCGAGAGAAACAAAGTCACCTGATCGAGTAAAACAAAGTCCCCTAGTCAAGTATAACAAAGGCCCCTAATCGGGTATAACAAAGACCTCTGATTGAGTATAACAAAGTCCCCTGAGCGAATATAAAAAAGGCCCCTGGTCGAGCATAACAAACTCCCCTGGTCAAGTATAACAAAGTCCCCTGATCGAGTAAAACAAAGTCCAAAGGCGAGTATAACAAATTCCCCTGATCGAGAGAAACAAAGTCACCTGATCGAGTAAAACAAAGTCCGCTAGTCAAGTATAACAAAGGCCTCTAATCGAGTATAACAAAGACCTCTGATTGAGTATAACAAAGTCCCCTGAGCGAATATAAAAAAGGCGCCTGGTCGAGCATAACAAAGTCCCCTGGTCGAGTATACCAAAGTCCCCTAATCGAGTTAAACAAAGTCCCCTGGTAGAGTATAACAAAGTCCCCTGATCGAGAGAAACAAAGTCCCCTGGTCGAGTATAACAAAGTCCCCTGATCGAGTATAACAAAGCCCTCTCATCGAGAAAAACAAAGTCCTCTGATTGAGTATAACAAAGTACTCTGATCGAGTAAAACAAAGTCCCCTGATCGAGTATAACAAAGGCCCTGATGCGTATAACAAGTCCTGATCAGAGTATATAAGCCCGGATCGAGCACACAACAAAGGCCCCTGCTCCTGAGCATAACAAAGTCCCTGGTCGATATAACAAAGGTCCCTAATCGAGGGTTAAACAAAGTCCACTGTTCGAGTATAACCGAAGTCCCCTGATCCAGCATAACCGAGGGACATTGCCGAGTATATAAAGCCACCTGATCAGGCATAACGAGAGTCCTGATGATCAGCGGTATAACAAAGTCCCCTGGTCGAGTATAACAAAGTCCCCTGATCGAGTAAAACAAAGTCCCCGGGTCGAGTATAACAATGCCCCGGATCGAGCATAACAAAGGCCCCTAATAGAGAAAAAGAAAGTCCCCTGATTGAGTATAACAAAGTCCCTTGATTGAGTATAACAAAGTCCCCTGATCGAGCATAACAAAGGCCCCTAGTCGAGCATAGCAAATTCCCCTGGTCGAGTATAACAAATTCCCCTGATCGAGCATAAGGCCCCTTGTCAAGTATAACAAGGTCTCCTGGTCGAGTATAACAAAGTCCCCTGATCGATATAACAAAGTCCCCTGATCGAGTATAACAAACGCCCCTGATCGAGTATAACAAAGCCCCAATGATCGAGTATAACAAAGACCCCTAATCAAATATAAAAAGTCCCCTGATCGAGTTATCAAAGCCCCCTTGTCGAGTATAACAAAGTCTCCTCATCGAGTATAACAAAGTTCCTTGATCGAGTATAACAAAGTTCCCAAATCAAGTATATCAAAGGCCCCTGATTGAGTATTGCAAAGTACCCTGATCGAGTATAACAAACTCCCCTGATCATGTATACCAAAGTCCCCTGACCGAGTATAACAAAGTCACCTGATCGAGTATAACAAAGTCCCCTGCTCAAGTATAACAAAGTCACCTGATCGAGTATAAGAAACGCCCCTGATCGAGTATAACAAAGCCGCCTGGTCGAGTATAACAAAGTCCCCTGGGCGAGTAAAACAAAGTCCCCTGATCGAGTATAGAAAAACCCCCTCATCGAGTATTACAAAGGCCCCTCTTTGAGTATAACAAAGACCCCTGATCGAGTATAACAAAGTCCCATGAACGAATATAAAAAAGTCACCTGATCGAGTATACCAAAGTCCCCTGATCGAGTATAACAAAAGCCCCTGCTTGAGTATAAAAATGGCCCCTCATTGAGTATAACAAAGTCCCCTAAATGAGTAGAACAAAGGCCCCCGATCGAGTATAACCTAGGCACCTGACCGAGTATAACAAAGTCCCCTGGTCGAGTATAACAAAGTCCCCTGATTGAGTATAACAAAGTCGTCTGATCGAGTATAACAAAGTCCCCTGGTCGAGCATAACAAAGGCCCCTGGTCGAGTATAAAAAGTCCCCTGGTCGAGTATAACAAAGTCCCCTGGACGACATAACAAAGCCCATGATCGAGTATAACAAAGCCCCCTCATCGAGTATGACAAAGGCCCCTGATCGAGTATAACAAAGCCCACCTGATCGAGTATAACAAAGTCCTCTGAACGAGTATAACAAAGTCACCTGATTGAGTATACCAAAGTCCCCTGATCGAGTATAACAAAGGCCTCTGTTCGAGTATAACAAAGTCCCTGAACGATTACAACAAAGTCCCCTGATCGAGTATAACAAAGTCCCCTGATCGGGTATAACAAAGCCCCGATCGTGTATAACAAAGGCCCCTGGTCGAGTATAACAAAGTCCCCTGATCGAGTATAACAAAAAGGCCCCTGGTCGAGCATAACAAAGTCCCCTGGTCGATTATAACAGAGTCCCCTGATCGAGTAAAACATAGTCCCCTGGTCGAGTATAACAAAGTCCCCTGATCGAATATAACAAAGCCCCCTGCTCGAGTAAAACAAAGTCCCCTGATTGAGTATAACAAAGTCCTCTGAACAAGTATAACAAAGTCACCTGATCGAGTATACCAAAGTCCCTTGATCGAGTATAACAAACGCCCCTGATCGAGTATAACAAAGACCCTGAACGAGTTCATCAAAATCCCCTGATCGAGTATAACAAAGTCCCCTGGTCGAGTATAACATAGAACCGGATCGAGCAAAACAAAGGCCCCTGGTCGAGCATAACAAAGTCCCCAGGTCGAGTATAACAAAGTCCCCTGATCGAGAGAAACAAAGTCCCCTGGTCGAGTATAACAAAGTCCCCTGGCCAAGTAAATGAAAGTTTCCTGATTGAGTATAACAAAGCCCCGGATCGAGCCTAACAAACGCCCCTGGTTGAGCATAACAAAGTCCCCTGGGCGAGTATAACAAAGTCCCCATGTCAACAGAAACAAAGTCCCCTGGTCGAGTATAACAAAGTCCCCTGATCGAGTATAACAAAGTCCCCTGATCGAGTATAACAAAGTCCCCTTATCGAGTATAACAAAAAGGCTCCAGGTCGAGCATAACAAAGCTCCCTGGTCGAGTATAACAAAGTCTCCTGATCGAGTAAAACAAAGTCCCCTGGTCGAGTATAACAAAGACCCCTGATCGAGTATAACAAAGCCCCTTGATAGAGAAAAACAAAGTCCCCTGATTGAGTATAACAAAGTCACTTGATCGAGTATAACAAAGTCCCCTGATCGAGCATAACAAAGGCACCCTGGTCGAGTATATTAAAGCCCCCTGATCGAGTATGATAAAGACCCATGAACGAATATAACAAAGTCACCTGATCGTGTATAACAAAGTCCCCTGAATGAGTATAACAAAGGCCCCCGATCGAGTATAACAAAGGCACCTGACCGAGTATAACAAAGTCCCCTCGAGTATAACAAAGTCCCCAGATCGAGTAAAACAAAGTCCCCTGGTCGAGTATAACAAAGTCCTTTGATTGAGTATAACAAAGTCCTCTGATCGAGTATAACAAAGTCCCCTGGTCGAGCATAACATAGGCCCCTGGTCGAGTTTAAAAACCCTGGTCGAGTATAACAAAGTCCCCTGGACGACTATAACAAAGTCCCATGATCGAGTATAACAAAGCCCCCTCATCGAGCATAGCAAAGTCCCCTGATCGAATATAACAAAGCCCCCTGCTCGAGTAAAACAAAGTCCCCTGATTGAGTATAACAAAGTCCCCTGATCGAATATAACAAAGCCCCCTGCTCGAGTAAAACAAAGTCCCCTTATTGAGTATAACAAAGTCCTCTGAACAAGTATAACATAGTCACCTGATCGAGTATACCAAAGTCCCTTGATCGAGTATAACAAAGGCCCCTCATCGAGAATAACAAAGACCCTGAACGAGTACAACAAAATACCCTGATCGAGTATAACAAAGTCCCTTCATCTAGTATAACAAAGAACCAGATCGAGCATAACAAAGGCCCCTGGTCGAGTATAACAAAGTCCCCTGATCGAGAGAAACAAACTCCCCTGGTCGAGTATAACAAAGTCCCCTGATCGAATATAACAAAGCCCCCTCATCGGGAAAAACAAAATCCCCTGATTGAGTATAACAAAGTACTCTGATCGAGTAAAACAAAGTCCCCTGGTCAAGTAAAACAAAGTCCCCTCATCGAGTATAACAAAGTCCCGTGATCGAGTATAACAAAGTCCCCTAATCGAGTATAACAAAGGCCCCTAATCGAGTATAATAAAGTCCCCTGATCGAGTATGCCAAAGCCCCGGATCGAGCATAACAAAGGCCCCTGGTCGAGCATAACAAAGTCCCCTGGTCGAGTATAACAAAGTCCCCATGTCAACAGAAACAAAGTCCCCTGGTCGAATATAACAAAGTCCCCTGATCGAGTATAACAAAGTCCCCTGATCGAGTATAACAAAGTCCCCTTATCGAGTGTAACAAAAAGGCTCCTCGTCGAGCAAAACAAAGTCCCCTGGTCGAGTAAAACAAAGTCTCCTGATCGAGTAAAACAAAGTCCTCTGGTCGAGTATAATAAAGTCCCCTGATCGAGTATAACAAAGCCCCCTGATAGAGAAAAACAAACTCCCCTGATTGAGTATAACAAAGTCCCTTGATCGAGTATAATAAAGTCCCCTCATCGAGCATAACAAAGGCACCCTGGTCGAGTATAACAAAGCCCCCTGATCGAGTATGACAAAGTCCCGTGAACGAATATAACAAAGTCACCTGATCGAGTATAACAAAGTCCCCTGAATGAGTATAACAAAGGCCCCCGATCGAGTATAACAAAGGTACCTGACCGAGTATAACAAAGTCCCCTGGTCGAGTATAACAAAGTCCCCTGATCGAGTAAGACAAAGTCTCCAGATCGAGTATAACAAAGTCACCTGATTGAGTAAAACAAAGTCCTCTGATCGAGTATAACAAACTCCCCTGGTCGAGCATAACAAAGGCCCCAGGTCGAGTATAAAAACGTCCCCTGATCGAGCATAACAAAGGCACCGTGGTCGAGTATAATAAAGTCCCCTGGTCGAGTATAACAAAGCCCCCTTGATCGAGTATAACAAAGACCCCTGATCAAATATAAAACTCCCCTGATTCAGTATAACAAGTCCCCTCATCGAGTATAACAAATTCCCATGATCGAGCATAACAAAGGCACCCTGGTAGAGTATAACAAAGTCCCCTGGTCGAGTATAACAAAGTCCCCTGGTCGAGTATAACAAAGTCCCCTGATTGAGTATAACAAAGCCCCCTCATCGAGAAAAACAAAGTCCCCTGATTGAGTATAACAAAGTCCCCTGATTGAGTATAACAAAGCCCCCTCATCGAGTAAAACAAAGTCCCCTGGACGCGTAAAACATAGTCCCCTGATCGAGTATAACAAAGTCCCCTGATCGAGTATAACAAAGTCCCCTGATCGAGTATAACAAAGGCCCCTGATCGAGTATAACAAAGTCCCCTGATCGAGTATAACAAAGCCCCGGATCGTGTATAACAAAGGTCCCTGGTCGAGTATAACAAAGTCCCCTGATCGAGTATAACAAAAAGGCCCCTGATTGAGTAAAACAAAGTCCCCTGGTCGAGTATAACAATGTCCCCTTATCGAATATAACAAAGCCCCCTGCTCGAGTAAAATAAAGTCCCCTGATTGAGTATAACAAAGTCCTCTGAACAAGTATAACAAAGTCACCTGATCGAGTATACCAAAGTCCCTTGATCGAGTATAACAAAGGCCCCTGATCGAGTATAACAAAGACCCTGAACGAGTACATCAAAATCCCCTGATCGAGTATAACAAAGTCCGCTGATCGAGTATAACAAAGAACCGAATCGAGCATAACAAAGGCCCCTGGTTGAGCATAACAAAGTCCCCTGGTCGAGTATAACAAAGTCCCCTGATCGAGAGAAACAAAGTCCCCTGGTCGAGTATAAAAAAGTCCCCTGATCGAGTAAAACAAAGTCCCCTGATCAAGTATAACAAAGCCCCAGATCGAGCATAACAAAGGCCCCTGGTCGAGTATAACAAAGTCCCCATGTCAACAGAAGCAAAGTCCCATGGTCGAGTATATAACAAAGTCCCCTGATCGAGTATAACAAAGTCCCCTGATCGAGTATAACAAAGTTCCCTTATCGAGTATAACAAAAAGGCTCCTGGTCGAGCATAACAAAGTCCCCTGGTCGAGTATAACAAAGTCTCCTGATCGAGTAAAACAAAGTCCCCTGGTCGAGTATAACAAAGTCCTTTGACGAGTATAACAAAGCCCCCTGATAGAGAAAAACAAAGTCCCCTAATTGAGTATAACAAAGTCCCTTGATCGAGTATAACAAAGTCCCCTGATCGAGCATAACAAAGGCACCCTGGTCGAGTATAACAAAGCCCCTTGATCGAGTATGACAAAGACCCATGAACGAATATAACAAAGTCACCTGATTGAGTATAACAAAGTCCCCTGAATGAGTATAACAAAGGCCCCCGATCGAGTATAACAAAGGCACCTGACCGAGTATAACAAAGTCCCCTGGTCGAGTATAACAAAGTCCTCTGATTGAGTATAACAAAGTCCTCTGATCGAGTATAACAAAGTCCCCTGGTCGAGCAAAACAAAGGCCCCTGGTCGAGTATAAAAACACTCCCCTGGTCGAGTATAACAAAGTCCCATGGACGACTATAACAAAGTCCCATGATCGAGTATAACAAAGCCCCTCATCGAGTATAACAAAGTCCCCTGATCGAATATAACTAAGCCCCCTGCTCGAGTAAAACAAAGTCCCCTGATTGAGTATAATAATGTCCCCTGTTCGAATATAACAAAGCCCCCTGCTCGAGTAAAACAAAGTCCCCTGATTGAATATAACAAAGTTCTCTGAACAAGTATAACAAAGTCACCTTATCGAGTATACCAAAGTCCCTTCATCGAGTATAACAAAGGCCCCTCATCGAGTATAACAAAGACCCTGAACGAGTACAACAAAATCCCCTGATCGAGTATAACAAAGTCCCCTGATCGAGTATAACAAAGCCCCCTCATCGAGAAAAACAAAGTCCCCTGATTGAGTATAACAAAGTACTCTGATCGAGTAAAACAAAGTCCCCTGGTCAAGTAAAACAAAGTCCCTCATCGAGTATAACAAAGTCCCGTGATCGAGTATAACAAAGTCCCCTAATCGAGTATAACAAAGGCCCCTAATTGAGTATAACAAAGTCCCCTAATCGAGTATAACAAAGCCCCGGATCGAGTATAACAAAGGCCCCTGGTCGAGCATAACAAAGTCCCCTGGTCGAGTATGACAAAGTCTCCATGTCAACAGAACAAAGTCCCCTGGTCGAGAATAACAAAGTCCCCTGATCGAGTAAGACAAAGTCCCCAGGTCGAGTATAACAAAGTCCCCTGATTGAGTATAACAAACTCCTCTGATAGGGTATAACAAAGTCCCCTGGTCGAGCATAACAAAGGCCCCAGGTCGAGTATAAAAACGTCCCCTGATCGAGCATAACAAAGGCACCCTGGTCGAGTATAACAAAATCCCCTGGTCGAGTATAACAAAGTCCCCTGATCGAGTGTACCGAAGGCCCCTGATCGAGTATAACAAAGTCACCTGATCGAGTATAACAAAGCCCCCTTGATCGAGTATAACAAAGACCCCTGATCAAATATAAAAAGTCCCCTGATTCAGTATAACAAAGTCCCCTCATCGAGTATATCAAATTCAAATGATCGTGCATAACAAAGGCACCCTGGTAGAGTATAACAAAGTCCCCTGGTCGAGTATAACAAAGTCCCCTGATCGAGAGAAACAAAGTCCCCTGGTCGAGTATAACAAAGTCCCCTGATTGAGTATAACAAAGCCCCCTCATCGAGAAAAACAAAGTCCCCTGATTGAGTATAACAAAGTACTCTAATCGAGTAAAACAAAGTCCCCTGATCGAGTAAAACAAAGTCCCCTGATCGAGTATAACAAAGTCCCGTGATCGAGTATAACAAAGCCCCCTTGATCGAGTATAACAAAGACCCCTGATCAAATATAAAAAGTCCCCTGATTCAGTAGAACAAAGTCCTCTTATCGAGTATAACAAATTCAAATGATCGAGCATAACAAAGGCACCCTGGTAGAGTATAACAAAGTCCCCTGGTCGAGTATAACAAAGTCACCAGATCGAGAGAAACAAAGTTCCCTGGTCGAGTATAACAAAGTCCCCTGATTGAGTATAACAAAGCCCCCTCATCGAGAAAAACAAAGTCCCCTGATTGAGTATAACAAAGTACTCTAATCGAGTAAAACAAAGTCCCCTGGTCGAGTAAAACAAAGTCCCCTGATCGAGTATAACAAAGTCCCCTGATCGAGTATAACAAAGTCCCGTGATTGAGTATAACAAAGGCCCCTGATCGAGTATAACAAAGTCCCCTGATCGAGTATAACAAAGTCCCGGATCGAGTATATCAAAGTCCCCTGACCGAGTATAACAAAGTCTTTTGATCGAGTATAACAAAGTCCCCTGATCGAGCATAACAAAGGCACCCGGTCGAGTATAACAAAGCCCCCTTGATCGAGTATAACAACAAAGTCCCTGATCGAGAAACGAAGGCCACTGATCGAGTATAACAAAGTCCCTGATCGAGTATAACAAAGCCCCCTTGATCGAGTATAACAAAATCCCCTGGTCGAGTATAACAAAGTCCCCTGATCGAGTAAGACAAAGTCCCCAGGTCGAGTATAACAAAGTCCCCTGATTGAGTATAACAAAGTCCTCTGATCGAGTATAACAAAGTCCCCTGGTCGAGCATAACAAAGGCCCCAGGTCGAGTATAAAAACGTCCCCTGATCGAGCATAACAAAGGCACCCTGGTCGAGTATAACAAAGTCCGATGGTAGAGTATAACAAAGTCCCCTGATCGAGTATAACGAAGGCCACTGATCGCGTATAACAAAGTCACCTGATCAAGTATAACAAAGCCCCCTTGATCGAGTATAACAAAGACCCCTGATCAAATATAAAAAGTCCCCTGATTCAGTATAACAAAGTCCCCTCATCGAGTATAACAAATTCCCATGATCGAGCATAACAAAGGCACCCTGGTAGAGTATAATAAAGTCCCCTGGTCGAGTATAACAAAGTCCCCTGATCGAGTATAACAAAGACCTCTGATCGAGTATAACAAAGTCCCCTGATCGAGTATAACAAAGTCCCCTGAGCGAATAAAAAAAGGCCTCTCGTCGAGCATAAGAAAGTCCCCTGGTCGAGTATACCAAAGTCCCCTGATCGAGTAAAACAAAGTCCGAAGGCGAGTATAACAAAGTCCCCTGATCGAGAGAAACAAAGTCCCCTAGTCAAGTATAACAAAGGCCACTAATCGAGTATAACAAAGACCTCTGATTGAGTATAACAAAGTCCCCTGAGCGAATAAAAAAAAGGCCCCTGTTCGAGCATAACAAAGTCCCCTGTTCGAGTATACCAAAGTCCCCTAATCGAGTAAAACGAAGTCCCATGGTCGATAAAGTCCCCTGATTGAGTATAACAAAGTACTCTGATCGAGTAAAACAAAGTCCCCTGGTCGAGTAAAACAAAGTCCTCTGATCGAGTATAACAAAGTCCCCGGATTGAGTATAACAAAGTCCCATGATCGAGTATAACAAAAGCCCCTGATCGAGTATAACAAAGTCCCCTGATCGAGTATAACAAAGCCCCGGATCGAGCATAACAAAGGCCCCTGGTCGAGCATAACAATGTCCTTTGAACGAGTATAACAAAGTCACCTGATTGAGTATACCAAAGTCCATTGATCGAGTATAACAAAGGCCTCTGTTCGAGTATAACAAAGTCCCCTGAACGATTACAACAATGTCCCCTGATCGAGTATAACAAAGTCCCCTGATCGAGTATAACAAAGCCCCGGATCGTGTATAACAAAGGCCCCTGGTCGAGCATAACAAAGTCCCCTGGTCGATTATAACAAAGTCCCCTGATCGAGAGTATAACAAACTCTAATCGAGAGAGAAAAACGTCCCCAGGTACATAACAAAGTCCCCTGATCGAGTATAACAAAGTTCCCTGATCGAGTATAACAAAGTCCCCTGATAGAGTATAACAAAGTCCCCAGAATGAGTATAACAAAGTCTCCTCATCGAGTATAACAAATTCCCATGATCGAGCATAACAAAGGCACCCTGGTCGAGCATAACAAAGTCCCCTGGTCGAGTACAACAAAGTCCCCTGATCGAGTATAACAACGACCTCTGATCGAGTATAACAAAGTCCCCTGATCGAGTATAACAAAGTCAACTGATCGAGCATAACAAAGGCACCCGGGTCGAGTATAACAAAGTCCCCTGGTCGAGTATAACAAAGTCCCCTGATCGAGTAAAACAAAGTCCCCTGGTCGAGTATAACAAAGTCCCCTGATTGAGTATAACAAAGGCCCCTGGTCGAGCATAACAAAGTCCCCTGGTCGAGTATAACAAAGTCCCCTGATCGAGCATAAGGCCCCTTGTCGAGTATAACAAAGTCTCCTGGTCGAGTATAACAAAGTCCCCTGATCGATATAACAACGTCCCCTGAGCAAGTATAACAAAGGCCCCTGATCGAGTATAACAAAGCCCCAATGATCGAGAATAACAAAGACCCCTCATCAAATATAAAAAGTCCCCTGATCGAGTTATCAAAGCCCCCTTGTCGAGTATAACAAAGTCTCCTCATCGAGTATAACAAAGTTCCTTGATCGAGTATAACAAAGTCCCCAAATCGAGTATATCAAAGGCCCCTGATCGAGTATTGCAAAGTACCCTGATCGAGTATAACAAACTCCCATGATCATGTATACCAAAGTCCCCTGACCGAGTATAACAAAGTCACCTGATCGAGTATAACAAAGTCCCCTGCTCGATTATAACAAAGTCCCCTGATCGAGCAGAAGAAACGCCCCTAATCGAGCATAACAAAGCCGCCTGGTCGAGTATAACAAAGTCCCCTGGGTGAGGAAAACAAAGTCCCCTGATCGAATATAAAAAAAAACCCTCATCGAGTATTACAAAGGCCCCTCTTTGAGTATAACAACGACCCCTGATCGAGTATAACAAAGTCCCATGAACGAATATAACAAAGTCACCTGATCGAGTATACCAAAGTCCCCTGATCGATTATAACAAAAGCCCCTGCTTGAGTATAAAAATGGCCCCTCATCGAGTATAACAAAGTCCCCTAAATGAGTATAACAAAGGCCCCCGATCGAGTATAACAAAGGCACCTGACCTAATATAACAAAGTCCCTTGGTCGAGTATAACAAAGTCCCCTGATTGAGTATAATAAAGTCCTCTGATCGAGTATACCAAAGTCCCCTGGTCGAGCATAACAAAAGCCCTTGGTCGAGTATAAAAACGTCCCCTGGTCGAGTATAACAAAGTCCCCTGGACGACTATAACAAAGTCCCATGATCGAGTATAACAAAGCCCCCTCATCGAGTATGACAAAGGCCCCTGATCGAGTATAACAAAGCCCCCTGATCGAGTATAACAAAGTCCTCTGAACGAGTACAACAAAGTCACCTGATTGAGTATACCAAAAACCCCTGATCGAGTATAACAAAGGCCTCTGTTCGAGTATAACAAAGTCCCCTGAACGATTATAACAAAGTCCCCTGATCGAGTATAACAAAGTCCCCTGATCGAGTATAATAAAGCCCCGGATCGTGTATAACAAAGGACCCTGGTCGAGCATAACAAAGTCCCCTGGTCGATTATAACAAAGTCCCCTGATCGAGTAAAACAAAGTCCCCTGGTCGAGTATAACAAAGTCCCCTGATCGAATATAACAAAGCCCCCTGCTCGAGTAAAACAAAGTCCCCTGATTGAGTATAACAAAGTCCTCTAAACAAGTATAACAAAGTCACCTGATCGAGTATACAAAAGTCCCTTGATCGAGTATCACAAAGGCCCCTGATCGAGTATAACAAAGACACTGAACGAGTACATCAAAATCCCCTGATCGAGTATAACAAAGTCCCCTGATCGAGTATAACAAAGAACCGGATCGAGCATAACAAAGGCCCCTGGTCGAGCATAACAAAGTCCCCTGGTCGAGTATAACAAAGTCCCCTGATCGAGAGAAACAAAGTCCCCTGGTCGAGTATAACAAAGTCCCCTGGTCAAGTAAATCAAAGTCCCCTCATCGAGTATAACAAAGTCACGTGATCGAGTATAACAAAGTCCCCTAATCGAGTATAACAAAGCCCCGGATCGAGCATAACAAAGGCCCCTGGTCGAGCATAACAAAGTCCCCTCGTCGAGTATAACAAAGTCCCATGTCAACAGAAACAAAGTCCCCTGGTCGAGTATAACAAAGTCCCCTGATCGATTATAACAAAGTCCCCTGATCGAGTATAACAAAGTCCCCTTATCGAGTATAACAAAAAGGCTCCAGGTCGAGCATAACAAAGTCCCGTGGTCGAGTATAACAAAGACCCCTGATCGAGTATAACAAAGCCACCTGATAGAGAAAAACAAAGTCCCCTGATTGAGTATAACAAAGTCACTTGATCGAGTATAACAAAGTCCCCTGGTCGAGCATAACAAAGGCACCCTGGTCGAGTATAACAAAGCCCCCTGATCGAGTATGACAAAGACCCATGAACGAAGATAACAAAGTCACCTGATCGAGTATAACAAAGTCCCCTGAATGAGTATAACAAAGGCCCCTGGTCGAGTATAACAAAGTCCCCTGATCGAGTAAAACAAAGTCCCCTGGTCGATAATAACAAAGTCCCCTGATTGAGTATAACAAAGTCCTCTGATCGAGTATAACAAAGTCCCCTGGTCGAGCATAACAAAGTCCCCTGGACGACTATAACAAAGTCCAATGATCGAGTATAACAAAGCCCCCTCATCGAGTATAACAAAGTCCCCTGATCGAATATAACAAAGCCCCCTGCTCGAGTAAAACTAAGTCCCCTGATTGAGTATAACAAAGTCCTCTGAACAAGTATAACAAAGTCACATGATCGAGTATACCAAAGTCCCTTGATCGAGTATAACAAAGGCCCCTCATCGAGTATAACAAAGACCCTGAACGAGTACAACAAAATCCCCTGATCGAGTATAACAAAGTCCCCTGATCTAGTATAACAAAGAACCGGATCGAGCATAACAAAGGCCCCTGGTCGAGCATAACAAAGTCCCCGGGTCGAGTATAACAAAGTCCCCTGATCGAGAGAAACAAAGTCCCCTGGTCGAGTATAACAAAGTCCCCTGATCGAGTATAACAAAGCCCCCTCATCGGGAAAAACAAAGTCCCCTGATTGAGTATAACAAAGTACTCTGATCGAGTAATACAAAGTACCCTGGTCGAGTAAAACAAAGTCCCCTCATCGAGTATAACAAAGTCCCATGATCGAGTATAACAAAGTCCCCTAATCGAGTATAACAAAGGCCGCTAATCGAGTATAACAAAGTCCCCTGATCGAGTATAACAAAGCCCCGGATCGAGCATAACAAAGGCCCCTGGTCGAGCATAACAAATTCCCCTGGTCGAGTATAACAAAGTCTCCATGTCAACAGAAACAAAGTCCCCTGGACGAATATAACCAAAGTCCCCTGATCGAGTATAACAAAGTCCCCTGATCGAGTATAACAAAGTCCCCTTATCGAGTATAACAAAAAGGCTCCTCGTCGAGCATAACAAAGTCCCCTGGTCGAGTAAAACAAAGTCTCCTGATCGAGTAAAAGAAAGTCCCCTGATTGAGTATAACAAAGTCCCTTGATCGAGTATAACAAAGTCCCCTGATCGAGCATAACAAAGGCACCCTGGTCGAGTATAACAAAGCCCCCTGATTGAGTATGACAAAGTCCCATGAACGAATATAACAAAGTCACCTGATCGAGTATAACAAAGTCCCCTGAATGAGTATAACAAAGGCCCCCGATCGAGTATAACAAAGGCACCTGATCGAGTATAACAAAGTCCCCTGGTCGAGTATAACAAAGTCCCCTGATCGAGTAAGACAAAGTCCCCAGGTCGAGTATAACAAAGTCCCCTGATTGAGTATAACAAAGTCCTCTGATCGAGTATAACAAAGTCCCCTAGTCGAGCATAACAAAGGCCCCAGGTCGAGTATAAAAACGTCCCCTGATCGAGCATAACAAAGGCACCCTGGTCGAGTATAACAAAGTCCCCTTGTCGAGTATAACAAAGTCCCCTGATCGAGTGTAACGAAGGCCCCTGATCATGTATAACAAAGTCACCTGATCGAGTATAACAAAGCCCCCTTGATCGAGTATAACAAAGACCCCTCATCAAATATAAAAAGTCCCCTGATTCAGTATAACAAAGTCCCCTCATCGAGTATAACAAATTCAAATGATCGAGCATAACAAAGGCACCCTGGTAGAGTATAACAAAGTCCCCTGGTCGAGTATAACAAAGTCCCCTGATTGAGTATAACAAAGCCCCCTCATCGAGAAAAACAAAGTCCCCTGATTGAGGATAACAAAGTACACTAATCGAGTAAAACAAAGTCCCCTGGTCGAGTAAAACAAAGTCCCCTGATCGAGTATAACAAAGTCCTCTGATCGAGTATAAAAAAGTCCCGTGATCGAGTATAACAAAGCCCCCTTGATCGAGTATAACAAAGACCCCTGATCAAATATAAAAAGTCCCCTGATTCAGTATAACAAAGTCCCCTCATCGAGTATAACAAATTCAAATGATCGAGCATAACAAGCACCCTGGTAGAGAGTATAACAAAAGGTCCCTGGTGAGATAACAAAGTCCCCTGATCGAGAGGAGAACAAAGTCCCCTGCTCAGGTATAACAAAAGTCCCCTGATTGAGTATAACAAAGCCCCTCATCGAGGAAAGAGAAACAAAGTCCCCCTAATTGAGTATAACAAAGTACTCTGTCGAGTAAAACAAAATTTCGATCGAGTATAACAAAGTCCTGATCGAGTATAACAAAGTCCGTGATTGGTATAACAAAGGCTAATCGGGTATAACAAAGTCACAGTCGATATAACAAAGTCGGATCGAGTATAACAAAGTCCCGAGTATAACAGATCCTTTGATCAGGTATAACAAGTCCCTGATCGAGGCATAACAAAGGCACCCTGATCGAGTAAAACGAAGGCCCCTGATCGAGTATAACAAAGTCCCCTGATCGAGTATAACAAAGCCCCCTGATCAAATATAAAAATTCCCCAAATTGAGTATAACAAAGTCCCCTCATCGAGTGTAAGAAATTCCCATGATCGAGCATAACAAAGGCACCCTGGTCGAGCATAACAAAGTCCCCAGGTCGAGTATAACAAAGTCCCCTGATCGAGTATAACAAAGACCTCTGATCGAGTATAACAAAGTCCTCTGATCGAGTATAACAAAGCCCCCTGATCGAGTATAACAAAGTCCCCTGATCGAGTATAAGAAAGTTCCCTGATCGAGTGTAACAAAGTCCCCTGATAGAGTATAATAAAGTCCCCTGATCGAGTAAAACAAAGTCCCCTGGTCAAGTGTAACAAAGGTCCCTAATCGAGTATAACAAAGACCTCTCATTGAGTATAACAAAGTCCCTGAGCGAATAAAAAAAAAGGCCCCTCGTCGAGCATAAGAAAGTCCCCTGGTCGAGTATACCAAAGTCCCCTGATCGAGTAAAACAAAGTCCGAAGGCGAGTATAACAAAGTCCCCTGATTGAGAGAAACAAAGTCACCTGATCAAGTAAAACAAAGTCCCCTAGTCAAGTATAACAAAGGCCCCTAATCGAGTATAACAAAGACCTCTGATTGAGTATAACAAAGTCCCCTGAGCGAATAAAAAAAAGGCCCCTGGTCGAGCATAACAAAGTCCCCTGGTCGAGTATACCAAAGTCCCCTAATCGAGTAAAACAATGTCCCCGGGTCGAGTATAACAAAATTCCCTGATCGAGAGAAACAAAGTCCCCTGGTCGAGTATAACAAAGTCCCATGATCGAGTAAAACAAAGTCCCCTGGTCGAGTAAAACAAAGTCCCCTGATCGAGTATAACAAAGTCCCCTAATCGAGTATAACAAAGTCCCTTAATCGAGTATAACAAAGGCCCCTGATCGAGTATAACAAAGTCCCCTGATCGAGTATAACAAAGCCCTAGATCGAGCATAACAAAGGCCCCTGGTCGAGCATAACAAAGGCCCCGGGTCGAGTATAACAAAGTCCCCTAATCGAGAGAAACAAAGTCCCCTGGTCGAGAGTATAACAAGGTCCCTGATGAGTATAACAAATCCCCTGATCGAGGTATAACAAAGTCCCGATCGAGTATAACAAAAAGGCTCCTGGTCGAGCATAACTAAGTCCCCTGGTCGAGTATAACAAAGTCTCCTGATCGAGTAAAACAAAGTCCCCTGGTCGAGTATAACAAAGTCCAATGATCGAGTATAATAAAGCCTCCTGATCGAGAAAAACAAAGTCCCCTGATTGAGTATAACAAAGTCCCCTGATCGAGTATAACAAAGTCCCCTGATCGAGCATAACAAAGGCACCCT